>NC_056740.1:416305831-416538331 GCF_019279795.1 Protopterus annectens
GCCCTAGGAGTACCTCAGAGGGGAAGGAGGGTGGGTAATCCTGACTGCAGATGCATTCCTCTCGGACATCTACATTTATGGTAGGTACAAAACTGTACTATGTCCTTCAAGGATGCATCTGCAGTCTTTACAAATGGGTAGAATACCATAGCTAAACTAGGGAGGAGGAAATGAGAATAGATTATGGTGTAGTCAGGATCCCTTGCAAAACAGCAGTGGCAAAACCAGCACGGGATCTAGAGTATAGAGGTAAGTTATAATGCTTGGCAAATGTATGCACGGAGGTCCAAGTAGCAGCCTCTATAATGTCCTTGGTAGCCACTCCTCGTAAGAAAGCTGTGGTAGTGGCTGTAGCCCTTGTGGAGTGAGGCCTGATATTCTCTGGAGTTTTCTTTCCATGGTAGGAGTAACAAAATCTAATGCAATTTCCTATCCATTTGGAGATTGTCTGTTTAGAAATTGGTTTTCCTTCTTTTCCTGTTGCATATGCTACAAGAAGCTGGTCAGTTTTTCTATTGTTTTTTGTCCTGTCCAGGTAGTAGCGTAATTGTCTGTGTACATCCAAGGTATGTAAGAGCTTTTCTCCCCTGTTCTGTGGATTGGGGAAGAATGTAGGAAGGTGGATAGCCTGATTTAAAGAGACTCTGGATACCACCTTAGGCATAAATGTAGGATTTGTTCTCATGGACACTATCTTGATGGAAGATCAGGAAGGGTTGTACTGCTATTAATGCCTGTAGTTCACAGACCCTTCTTGCTGAAGTTATTGCCAGCAGGAAAGCAGTCTTCCAGGATAAGTATTGCAATTCTGCTGTAGCTGCTGGTTCGAAAGGAGGTAGAGTCAGTTTTTCTAGCACAAAGTTCAAGTCCCATGCTGGCAATGGAAGTTTCCTGGGAGGTTTTACATTTTTAATTCCTCTCAGAAACTGTCTGAGCAGAGGATGCGAGAAGACAGGAGGATCCAAGCTGTATTCTGCTGAAATAGCTGATGCATGTATCTTGATGGAGGAATAGGACAGGCCTGTATGGAAGAGCTCCGCCAAGTACTCCAGGATGTTGGCTATGTTTACCAGTGTCACATCTTGCCCCTTTTCAGTACTCCAGATGAGATATCTTTTCCATTTTGCTGCATAATTCTTTCTTGTTGAAGGTCTACGAGCCTCCAGGAGTATGTCTTTAACCCTTTGGGATCAATTTGGGTTAATTGCTGTTATGTAATGTTCCAGGCAGTGAGCTGCAGAGTTTTTAGGTTTGGATGCAGAATGTTGTAGTTGTTCTGTGTCAGCAGTAATGGGATCAGGGGCAGTGTCCATATTTGTTCCCGGGACATGCTCCTCAGCAGTGGATACCAATGTTGTCTTGGCCAGTCTGGGGCTATCAGAATGATCCTCGGACGTTCCTCCTTGATCTTGAGAAGCACCTTGTGCATCAAAGGAAGTGGTGGGAATGCGTATGCTGTCAGGCTTTTCCAACTGAAGGATAGGGAGTCCACCTTCCAAGCAAGTGGGTGGTAAGTCCTTGTGCAGAATTTCTTCAACTGGTGATTGAATGGGGATGCAAACAAGTCTATTTGTGGTAATCCCCATTCTCTTGTGATGGTTTTGAAAATGTCCAGATGCAGCATCCATTCGTGGGCATCTGTTGTAGTTCTGCTTAATATGTCTGCTAGAATGTTTTCCTTCCCTGGTACATAAATTGCCTGTAACTGAATGTTGTAGCTCAGAGCCACATCCCATAGGTCCAGTGCCAGCCGTCATAGAGGGTATGAGTGTGTGCCTCCCTGTTTGTTGATGTACCACATAACTGTGGTGTTGTCTGTCCTTATCATCAACTGGCCTTCTTGGAGAAGAGGTCTGAAAGCCTGGATTGCCAATTTTACTGCCATCATTTCTTTTAGATTTATGTGCAGATGCAGCTGGTCTTGAGTCCATAGGCCTTGAATGCACTTGCCCATCATGTGTGCCCCCAACCGAGGTCTGAGGCATCTGTCGTGATGGTTTGTCTTGGTTGACTTTTGCAGAAGGGCAGTCCTGTGTTTGATTGACAGGCCTGAGCCCACCATAAGAACTCTTGCTTCAGGCATGGGATCATTGGAATTTTGGTTTCTAGGCTGTGCTTGTGCCGAGACCACAAATTCTTTAGGTACCACTGTAGCTTTCTCATATGAAGCCTGGCATGAGGGACCAGTATTATGCAGGATGCCATGAAGCCTAGAGCTTGTAGCACTTTTCTTGCAGTTAGATGGCTCTGCTTTGTTAATGCCAAGAAGTAGAGAGGAAGTTGCTCCTTCTTTTCTGCAGTTAGAAATGCCATTTGTTTTGATGTGTCCAGTTCTGCACTCAGAAAGGTTATTCTTTGGGATGGAATCAGCCTTGACTTTTTTGTATTGACTGTATATCCCAGGGCTTGTAGCAGGTAGATGACTCTTTGTAAGTCTTCTGTTAGTTTGTTTTTGTTGTCCACTTGTATCAGGCAGTCGTCCAGGTAGGGATAGATTTGAATTCCCTGAAGTCTGCAATGAGCGATTACTGATGCCAGGCATTTCGTGAACACACTGGGCGCAGTAGATAAGCCAAAGGGCAATGCTGAGAATTGATAATGCTCTGATCCTGCAAGAAATCTGAGGCATCTTCTGCAAATTGGTCTTATGGGGACGTGCAGGTATGCCTCCTTGAGATCTAGAGTTACCAGCCAAGACTCCTTGCCCAGCATGGGAAGAAACTGCTGTAGGGTCAGCATTTTGAATTTTGGAACAATGAGGAATGTGTTTAAAGCGGACAGGTCTAGAATAGGCCTCCATTTGTTTTCTTTTCTTGGTACCAGGAAGAGCCTGGAGTAAAATCCCTTCCCTTGCTCCATAAATGGTACCTTTTCCACAGCTCGCATTCTTAATAATTGAGATATTTGTTTTAGAGCTTCTGTCCTTTGAGAAGGTGGTAGGTTTGGCATTCCTCTCTTTCCTGGTAGAGTATGGAAATGTAACCTGTAACCTTTGTCTATAGTCTGCAAAATCCATTTTTCTCTTGTAATGCAGTGCCAGTTTCTTGAAAATAATGTTAGCTTTCCGCCTAAGGGTGCTTCTAGTTGTTCCCTGGTAGGCGGTGCCACCGCCAAGTCACTGTGATTGAGTTGTTGTAGTGGTGGTGGCTGTATCCGTGCCTCATTGGTTGTTACCCTGCCACTGGCGACCCCTGTAGGCACCCCTGGATTGGTTTCTGCCTCTAGAGCGCCTATTCCTGCCTCTTTGTGCCTTAGAGGAGTCCGGAAAGGACCAATTCTTGGAGGGCCAATTCCTGCTAAACCTTGGAGGTTGAACTTGTAAGAAATCTTTTACTGTTTGCACAGATTTTGCTTTTTCTTCCATCTTTTTTAGTACCTGCTGTGCGGGGGTACCAAATAAATTGACCTTGTCCATAGGTGCATCCAAAAGCTTAGATTTGACATGGTCTGGTAATGCCTGTTCTTTCAACCATGCATGCCTCCTGATAACTGTGCCAGTCATGGCCGATCTAAAGGAAGCCTCCAGTGCATCATAGCCACATTTTAAAGAATGGTTACTAACCTGCTGTATGTTATGTAACATTTCTTGAACATACTTTTTATCTAAAAATTCTTCAGAGGACAGTTTTTTAGTCAACTGGTCAAGCAAAAACTCTTGATATTGAATCATATGAAATTGGCAGTTTAAAGCTCTAGCTGACAAAGTAGCAGAGGTGTAAACTTTTTTACCCCATCTCTCTAAGGACCTGGATTCCCTTTCAGAGGGGAGGGGGTTTTTAGAAGAAGTAGCTGCTACAGCTTTAGGGCCCTGAGAGATAGTCTCTGGATCTGCAAAAGGGGCCTTATATAAGTGGTGATGAGTGTCCGGGACCCTGTAGTACCTATCGGGCTTAGCAGGAGCCGGAGGTAAAGTATCAGGAGCAGTGCAAGCATCATTAAATGCATCATCAACAACAGATAGAACTGGGGGTATAGCTAAAGGCCTATGCTGTGGCAAGTGTAGAAAGGTCCTAAGCCTTTTTCTAGAGTCTGAGAAATCTTGGCCCTGCCACTGAAATTGTTCCCTCATAGCATGCAAGGTTTCCCCAAAGGAAAATTCCTCAGGAGGAGAGGCTGAAGGGATGGACTCCTCAGCATCAGAGTCTTCGTAAGGAGAATAAGAAGCCTCAGGAGGGTCTGTATGTTCTGAGTCATCAGAGGAATCATCGGTGGCTACTGGCTCAGGGGGCTCTGCTCTAGGCCTCTTTTCTGGAGGAGGGAGAGAGGCCCTGTCTGGATGAGGCTGGGCTCCACGGATTAAAGAGATGAGATCCTCTGCCAAAGAAAGCATATGGGAGCTGGTGCTGGGCCTGTGAGAGGGGGCTTGGCAGGCACAGGTTTTGATGCTTTGGCTGCTTTAGCCCTGGCAAAGGCCTTAATAGACATAGCTGGAGGAGGCCTAGCAGCTCCACGTGCAGGGGTAGAAATATCTAGGGGAATGGTGTCTGATAAATCCTGTGAAATCGCAACAGAAGGTTGGATTTCAGAAGCCGTTTCTACCAGGATAGAAGAGGCCTCGGTAGAAGGCAAGTTATCGGCTGAAGAAAGAACCGCTTGCTCGGTTTCGGCCGAAACCGAGACACTCGTGGTTTGCTTAACCGCGGTTTCGGCCGAAACCGCGGACCGCGAGTGTCGGTCCTTTTCTTTGCGCTTTTTGGTTATTTGCGTAGTCGGAGGATCCGACGGCATAATGTAGGCAAAATCGGAGCCGAAAATCTGCTCAGCAAAGTCCGAGCGACGTCTAAGCGTCCGTCGGTTAAAAGAAGCACAGGCTAGACAAGCTGCTATGTCGTGGTCTGGGCCTAAACAATGTATGCAATAGGAGTGGAAATCTTTATGAGGTATTTGTTTCCCACAAGATAAACAGTTATTAACTTTCTCTGACATCGGCTGAGGCAAGAAAGAGTCCCCAACGGGGTACTTAGCTTTATAGAAGTCTTCGAAGTAGTATTCGGTAGTAGTAATCTCTGGATCTGACCGACCGGCACTTGCGAACAGCTTCTGCTTCGGGCGCCACACGGCAAGAAAGACTGAGGAAAATGGCGTCGGCTGATGCCTTTATACCCGAAGAACTGCCGCAATGACGTCGGGTGAAGTGCGACACCAGCCGAAGCCAGACCCAGACTTTGGAATCCGGCCGACCGAAGGGCTGCCTGACGACAGGACAACCCATTTGTAAAGACTGCAGATGCATCCTTGAAGGACATCCTAGGCCTACTTCTGACGGAGGGACCACCTGAATAGCTCCCATCTGTAAAAGTAAAGAAATTTGCTCCTGAGCCTCCATCCTTTGCTGAGGAGGCACATCCGGCATGCCTTTGAAAGGAGGAAAAGTGTGAAAATAAAACTTGTACCCGTGACTTATTATATCCAACACCCATTTGTCCTGGGTGACCCAATGCCAGTTTTGTTTGAAAAGTCCCAACTTTCCTCCTAGAGGAGCTGCCAGTAGAGAAGGGTCTGGCAGCGGAAAATACAGGTCATTGGGTCTGTTTACGAAAAGGCTGACCCCTGCCCTCACCAGAAGACTGTGCAGGAGAACTCCAAGTCCTAGGTCTGAAAGAACCCTGAGCGTGAGCTCTGCCTCTACCATGCCTAGACCTGCCCTTAGACTGATAATCTGAAAAAGGAAAAGACCATCCTCTAGCAGGCCAATTTCTACTAAACTTAGGGGGCTGCACCTGCATAAAATCTTTGACCGTCTGCATAGACTTAGCCTTATCTTCCATCTTTTTCAAAACCGATTCCACAGAAGGACCAAAAAGTACTTCAGACTGAAGAGGAGCATCCAAAATCCGAGCCTTAACATGCTCTGACAAATTTTGATCCTTAAGCCAGGCATGTCTACGAATAACTGAACCTGTAGCAGCCACCCTGGATGCAGCCTGAAGAGCATCGAAACCACACTGCAAAGAATGCTTGCCAACTTGATCTGATGAATGAACCAACTCCTGGAGCTCCTTACACTCTATACCCTCAGATAAAGCATCCACCTTAGATTTCAATTGACCTAACAAAAAATTCTGATACTTCAGCATATGAAATTGGCAATTCAAAGCCCTCATACCTAACGTAGAGTAGGTGTACACTTTTTTCCCCCATCTATCTAAAGCTCTAGAATCTTTATCCAAAGGAACTGGATTCTTAGCCACAGAAGCCCTAATACCCTTCGGACCTTGAGTAATAGTTTCCGGATCAGCTCTAGGACTCTTGTACAAATACTTATGTGCTTCTGGAACTCTATAATATCTGTCTGGCTTAACAGGGGCAGAAGGTAAAGAATCAGGATTAAGGGAAGATTCAGAAAAAACATCCTGAACAACTTCTAAGACAGGAGGAATAGCCAAGGGCCTATGCTGTGGCAGAAACAAAAATTCCCCGAGCCGTTTCCGAGAATCCGAAAAATCCTGACCTTCCCACTTGAAATGCTCCCTCATGGAATGTAAAGTCTCAGAAAAAGAAAAATCCTCTGGAGGAGAAGCAAAAGGACAGGAGTCCTCTGCATCCGAATCTAAATAAGAAGGGAATTCCTGAATTTCTTCGGCTGAGGAATCAGAGTAGTCTGAGGAATGATCCATGCCCTCTAAATCTGCCTCCACCCTAGGCCTCTTCTCTGGGGGGGGCATAGAACCCCTGATCAAAGTAATCAAGTCCTCAGCCATTTTTAACATATGCTTTTAGGAACAGGGCTGGAGAGCTAGAACTATGACCAGGGCCAACATGACAAGGTTTGGCCTTAGCATGGGCTTTAGCCACTGAAGTAGAAGGCCTAATAACCTTCTGTAAAGATGGAACTACAGACACCTGAGAAGCACCTTCAGCCGGGCCTAACTCCTGAAAGGCCAACTCCTGTAAAGGTTCCCCATGGGATTCAGCCGAACCCTCGGCAGGATCCACAGATTCAACCGGAGGCTCCGTAGAACCGGCGTCCGCAACGGACGACTCATCCGGTTTAGACTTCAAAGATCTATCTTTACGCTTTTAGCGGTAGCGGGCGTCGGAGGATCCGACGGCATGTTATAGTTACACCTTTTACCGAAAACAAGCCTGGCACAGTCTAATCTCCGTTTAATGGTGCGCTTGTTAAATCTAGCACAAAAGCGACATCCGACCACGTCGTGCTCAGGCCCTAAGCAAGGAATACAGAAAGAATGAAAATCCTTATGAGGTATCTGTTTCCCACAAGAAATGCAATTATTAACTTTTTCTGACATCCGGATAACTAAGGCAAGAAAAGACAAAGATTTCCCCAATGGGGTACTTAGCCCAACTTGGTCTTCGGTCTGAAACTCGATAAATGAAAATTTCAGAACGCCGAACGGCACTTGCAAACGCTGCTTCTGCTTCGGACCACGCGGCAAGAAAGACTGAGGATATGGCGTCGGTCATGCGCTTATGTACTACGACGTACTGACGTCAGCTCTAGGCGACAATGACCGACGCCAGCCCAGCTCTTTGGTATTCGGGCCGATCGAGGACAGCGGACTACCCACAGGTTATGACTGCAGCAATGTGAGACGAAGAATATCATGATCTATCAGGACCACTTGAGTCACTTTTCAATTATAGCCTCATGAGAATGGAGGACTGCAACAGTTATCCTACTTTGCAAGGGTGGACCGTCAACTAACCTCAAAAACAACAGATCTATTAGTCTGACTAATCTAATATGCAAAGTCATGGAATGAATTATCATGGAAATGGTCAACAAAGGCAACCTTCAGACACCAGACCCAATCAAGTTCGAGTTTGTCGAGGGAAGATCATGCCTACTAACTTGGTGGACTTCTTTGAGAAGGACACCAAGGCAATGGATGAAGGGAAAACAGTGCACATTGCCTACCTGGACCTGGCTAAGGCATTCGATACAATATCCCACTCTGGTACAGTTGACAAACTCACTTAACTGGACAAACTCCAACATAACCCACTGGATTTCAAGCTAGCTCACAGTCTGGACCCATGAAGTCAGGATGGTGATATCACCTCTACAAGGAGACTATTATTCACCAGTGGGGTACCTTAGGGCTCTGTGCTGGGACTGCTACAAATTGGCAGGAAAAGGTTAATATCAAGGGCCTTTGGCCGACCAAGTTCACAGATGACTGCAAACTGGGAGCTATTACAGATTCCCCATGACACAAACATCTTACAAGAAGATCCAACACAGATGATGGATGCCAATTTTGAGTAATTTGAGCTTCTAGATTCTTCCATCTTTTCTGGCATTAAACCCTGTGTCTGCAGGGAGCTGTGCTTGTTTTTACCAAGATGAGGAGTGGTGATTCATCACTGTGACAAAGCATAAATTCCCTGAGGCTCCAAAACTATTTAATTGAAAACTGCTTTTTCACACCGAGTTGTATTTTCTGTTCGTGAGTGCTCTATCTGTGCTTTTTTGTGCATTTTTTGTGAGGTTTCTGCGTTCTAGTCAGGTAGCATAGTCTGGATAGAGGCCTGCTGTTATCCATGTCTGGTTGTTTAGCTTGTGAAGTTTCCTGTATTTCTGACAGTCATCTTCTGCTGGTAGTGTTTTGTCTTCACTGTTAGAGTAACAGGGTTGCCTGACTTTCTCTAGCACGAGTGATTGGTTGAAAGAGCAGGGGCTAGCAGGATTCGGTAGTAATTAGAGCTTCTAGATTCTTCCATCTTTTCTGGTATTTAATATCTGTGTTTGCAGGGTGTTGAGCTTGTTTGCTAGTTGTGCACTGCTGCTGCTGTTTTAACCCACTGCAAGGTATCTCAGTTGCATTTATTTCCCTTACCAGCACTCCTGTGTAACTGAACCCCTCCCTTGTAACTACTGTGATTTTATCCAGCCCTACTCACACCTATAGTTACTCTATTCTGATAGTACCCACTCTACCATCCTTTACCTCTCTTCCACAGACTCTGACAACCATAGACGGACAATTTCCTGTGGTTTCTCCTGTTAGTCTTGTTGATATGGGCATCCTGAGACAGTGTAGCAACTGCCTCATGTACACAGACAACCCTCTTCTTCAATCACCTAGGAATACAATATGTGAGAGATGCAATTACATTAAGAACCTAGAATCCTTGCTGTCTCAATCACATGCCAGTACATCTGGCACTTAGAAGGTTGTCTGTTTTTGTTGAGAACCTCCACATATGTAGGAATGTACTGTACAAGTGTGGGTGGTGTTGGAGGTGTGGTGCACAAACACCACACCTCTAACACCACCCACACGTGTACAGTACATTCCTACATATAGGTTCATACGTTGGTACTACGCTATCGGCCCTAGGGCCTATGCAAGCCTAGCCATAATAATTCCTTGGCTATTTCTTCCCACACTATTTACTTCCCTGGAGCCCGTCTAGCAGGGCGACTGACGTGATCCCTAGGGTGAATTTCCTTTCTCCCATCCAGTCATTAAGGTTCCTTTTGAAGAAGGCCAAAGAGGTGCTCTGCTTAACATGTAAGGTTCACAACAATATGTTGAGGTTCTCAACAAAAACATACCTAAACAAGACAGACCTCCGAGGCGAAAGCACAAATGCACATCACAACCCACCGCACCAAGCACCACACATAGTACACATGCCTGTGTCTCACAGCCTCTAAGGCCCAGCCACAAATCCAACATACAAGTCATAAGAGACTCTATCGTGAGGCACACAGATGTGCCCCCCACCATGCTGGACAAGGAAAAACTCATGTGAAGTTGCTTGTCAGGTGCTAGAATCCACCATATCACTCATGCACTTAAGTCCATCTACAACAGGTACTGTTATGACTCTGTCATAGTCCATTTTGTGTGAATGACTTGAGATGCACCTCTCTGGACTATAAGAAGAAAGACATGATTGAGCTCGCTGAATGCGTGTCCCAGGCAGGTACACCTCTAGCCTTAAGCAGCATCCTAGCGTCACCCAGAATGATGCCTCAGTACAAACAGAAAATGACTGATTTTAACAACTGGCTTAGTTTCTGGTGTCATTCCAAGGGAATCCAGTAGCTGACAACCTGGGAGGACATGACTGACGGACCACAATGCTTTGCCAGAGATGGGCTTCAGGCTCCTGGCAAAGGCACTTGCCTCCTCCGTAGTGCCTTTTTTTAGGCAAAGTCATGAGGACAAAATTACCAATGTGAAAAATTCTTCTAAATGAAATTTAAAGGTCATGCTGCTAAATGCTAGGAGTCTTAACATGAAACTGCACTCATTCCAAGCATTCCTCGCCCCAGAAAATGCTGACATTTGCGCAGTCACTGAAACCTGGTTCAAAGCTGTGGAGAGCAACCCAACCATACCAGGTTACTTGTCCTACCATACTTTCAGACCACAAACAGAGGGCTACAAAGTCAAAGGAGCTGGCAGACAAGTTCAGTGAAAACTTCACTCCCCCATCAGTAAACCAGGACATGCCCAGCACCTGCCCCCTCCCCTCATCACCAGGGAGCAGGTTATTAATGCCCTCTTAAAAGGAAAAAATACAGCCTCCATGAGACCCGACAACATCCCTAGCTGTGTCATACATGAACTCAGGCAAGAGCTCTCAGCACCACTAGGCACCCTATTCAACCAAAGCCTGTGCACCGGCTCCATCCCAGCAGAATGGAGGATAGCCACTGTCATCTCTCTGCACAAAGGTGGAGCGTCCACTGACCCAGGCAATTATAGGCCCATCAGCTATCTGCAAGGCCATGGAAACGCATTATCACGGACCTTATAAAGAAGGACATTGGCAACCTCCAAACACTTGATCCCACACAGTTTGGTTTGTCAAAGGGAGATCATAACTCTTAAACTTGGTTGCCTTCTTCGAAACAGTCCCACATGCCATGGATGACAGCAAGACAGTGCATACCGCCTATCTTGACCTAGCGAAAGCCTTTGACACTATTCCCCACTCGGACATAATAGATACTCTCTCCCAGCTAGGCATCAACCCATATGTTACCAGAGGGTCTATATCGCCAAATTGAAAAGACTGGTAATCGAACAGCATTTACATCGAAAATGCCGTTTATCAAAGTCGCTTTTGTGGAGGGCTGCTCTCCCCACACTCTCCGCTAATTATTTATACCAACTCAGAGATCGCACTACAGTGAGGAAAGGGCACATTTTCCAATCTTCACTGTATTGGTATCTCACAATAAATACCGCAGTGCATGGTCCAAACTTTAGCAAGCAGCTTGCTTCACTTTAAAAGTTAAAAAAAAAAAAAAAAAAAAAAAAAAAAATCTCTTTCTTTTTTTAAAGTAAAACATGAGCACTGTAGTGCTCTGTCAAGGCAGGGCATAAACTGCAGCCCTTCTCTATGCAGTCCAAATCCTCACTCACATACAGTCTACACTTTTATCTAAACTACAACAAACATACCACAAAATAGCTAAATTTGCTAATAACCCTCCTCTCAACTCACACCACTACCTTGCACTCATCTCGATTCAATGGCTAGAATTCTCCCAACAACTCTTACAGCCACAATTTGAAATCACACATTCCATTTTATACCAACCTACTTCCTGCTCTTCTCTCCCCTCCCTTCTATCCCACTACACCCCCAATCGTCCTCAACGTACCGCCACTCAATAACTCCTTGATATCTATAAACCTAACAAAAACACTGGAAAACTACGATGCAAACACACTGTAGCCCAAGCCTGGAATAAACCCCCCCTCGTACATAAAAACTATCTTAGCTCTACTTTTATATTTTCCCTTACGATACGTCACATACTAACACTTATTTTCTCTCTTTTCTTCCCTCATCTAATATCACCATTCTTTTTGTTAAAAAAAATTCTCTCTTCCAATTTGTAGTATTTACAAGTTTGTTTTAATGTTTTTTTCTCTGCATTTACAAACATTTTCCTGTATATTATTACTTATGGTCTTTACAACTCTGGAGCTTTTCTCCTCGGGTCTCCACTGGAAATAAGCTGCTGGCTCAGTTGGACCAACCCGGTTAACAAATGTCAAATAAATAAAATAAAAAAAATATATAAATACACGTGTGTGCATACATACATAACACATTTTATATATATATATATATATATATATATATATATATATATATATATATATATGTGTATATATATATATATATATATATATATATATATATATATATGTGTATGTGTATATATATATATATATATATATAAAAACTGTAACGAATATAAAAGCAACAAAGGAGCGACCAAAGCAATAAAAGTCACGGAGTCCTGTTTCATAAAAAGCGTTTTAATGAGAAAAAGCAGAATCTTAAAAAACGTGGTAAGCGCTTTCGCATAGAGCTTCCTCAGACCATGAATACATCCACATACAAAAATATCTTGTATATAAGAATTCAAATCCACACCCACCAATCATGGATCAATAACAATTAGCTCAAGGATATACTTAAAAATATACAATAATATAACAAGATAAAACATCATAAATACATGAACTAAAAATAAACTGGCAAAAATAAAATAAATAAAAACATGTAAAACATAGCACCAAAGCAGTACTACTTCCTGATCCTACGAAGAATTTGAAGAGATTGTTATGCCATGGCAGGGATTCTAAGATCAGTTTTATGAGAACAGGAGTGACCCGGCCATGTGGCATATTTTTGTATGTGGATGTATTCATGGCCTGAGGAAGCTCTATGCAAAAGCGCTTACCACGTTTTTTTAAGATTCTGCTTTTTCTCATTAAAATGCTTTTTATGGTACAGGACTCAGTGACTTTTGTTGCTTTGGTCGCTCCTTTGTTGCTTTTATATTCATTACAGTTTATTTATTTTGTGAGCAACGGAGCGTTTGTCCGGTGGATTATCGTTTTTTCCTTGGTCTTATTTTGTTGTTGTGCTTTAATCCGCGGGGACATGGCTACAGATTCTTCCATGATCGTGGAACTGGATTATAACCTGGCTAGAAGTAGCAGGTCTGAGACAGTGCTCTCGGAACGTTTCTTTAAATATTTGGAGAAGGACAATAGGTTGCTATGGCAATTCGATGTGAATGATGACATCACTGATGCGACTCAGGAGTCTGAGCAACTACAACGGGACATGGAGGAGATAGAACAGGACTTCTTAAAACTTGAAAGATTACAATTACGACCACACTTAGAGTATTGCTTGGAGAAGAAAATTGTTCCTCGAGGCCTCCGAGTGCTGAATATGCCGACCCAGGGCTCACACTACCCCGAGCTTTTGACCAGATGGCAACATTTGAATCTTGAGGTAAACGCTAAATACATGCTTTTACTGAATTACTTTTTCAGTCCTGAGGAGGATAAGTTAACAGAGAATCTTAGACAAACAAGAAACTCTGTTTAAGAAACATTCTAGAGAGACTGTGTGTCCGTTATTTGAGAGTGTGCTTGATGGTGTAGCCGTATTTGAACGGAAACTTCTACAGCAGAAAAAGAACAAGATATTAAGGGACAGCAATGATTTTAGGATGGGTCATGTACTTTTATGGCCCCGAGCGGGACAATCTATTGATAACAATGTGAACCACAGAGTCCATATTGTGAATGAAGATGTTTTGTTTGACAATGAGAATTTGCTGTATGTGAAGAAATTTGCTAGAAATAGTAATAATATGCCACCATCTGTCAGGGATAATAGTCGATCCTTAGTTGGGACTAGGGATACGGATGGTGCTGTTTTAACCGGAAGTGTGGGTGACAATATTGAATCTGAACCATGCCAGTATGAGCAGGTTGGTGAAGTTACAAATGATGTTTTGCTTGTTAGTAATAACCTGACTACTGGGACTAAACCCACTGGAAAGAACATTTACCCAAATGTAGTTATAAACAATACCTTGAATAATGAGAATATAGACCCGGTCGTACGACCAAAAAATAAGTGCACAGTGAGCAACTCTAGTACTAATATATCTGCGGTCAGTGGTTCCCCTGGGTGATCTCCCTTTTCCTCTACCCATCAGGGTAGACAGGACAGGGAGAGACACCAGATCAATGAGCAGGGGACGTCAGAAGAGGAAATTCTCAGGGGAGTACAATCAGAATCACACCCTGAAGAAAATGGGGAAAGTACCAAGTCGTTGATTTTGAATATATCATCATATGATTTGAATCCATATGAGCTCAGTGTTTTATGTAAAGGTCTGTCTTTTATTCCATCTTGTGACAGTAAACTGACTGATACCATATTGGATTTAAAATCATTTTGTAGGAATATTATGTTGCGGTACCATTATGGTGACATCCATGCGGATGAAAGGACTCGAAGGCATGACAGCAGTCATTTTTGTTTTAAGAAACTCAGTACTTTCACCCCTATAAATCATCCTTTAGTTGAAGCACATATGAAATTAACTGAGGATGATATTTATAAGTACTATGATGATCGCGTAGGTGCAAGTAGAAGGGGGATGAGATATAATCTCACCTATCATGAGAGGAATGCCCTGAGAAGTTTACAAGATAATCCACAGATTACTGTGAGGCAGGCTGACAAGGGGGACCTAGTGGTTGTGATGGATAGTACACACTACATTACAACCATGAGAGAAATGTTGAGTGTTGCCAATTACTATAGTAGAATTAGAACAGAAGATGTTCATAAGATCGTTGTAGGCATCCAGAATTCTATCGTGGATATCTTTTCTGGGAAGTTTATATCAGATGATACCTTTAATTATTTAAGTGCATCTGACCCTTTGCTCCCCATTATACAGGGACTTCCCAAGGTTCATAAACATATGTTTAACCCACCCATGAGACCTATTGTGTCAGGCGGTGGGTGGGTTACTGAACCTTTATCAATTTATTTGGAGAAATATCTTAGACCCATCATTAACATGAACAAGGTTGTACTTAGGGATTCTAAACAATTCCTTTTAGATTTTTACACATGTATACAAGACCTACATGAAATTGAGTGTCTAGTGTTTGTTACTATGGATATTCAATCTCACTTCACGATGATTCCAAATGAGTTGGGCCTAAGATACATACATGAATATCTTGAGGCCAATAGTGGGTATCAAGATAAACAGATTGAACTCATTTGTTATTTTTTAGGAATGATTTTAGAGAACAATCTCTTTACTTTTCGTGATGATATTTATATTCAGAAACATGGCATAGCTATGGGCACTTCTTGTGCGAATAGCTACGCCAATATGTTTCTTGTGCACTGGGAGAATGCTGTTCTGTTTACTTTAGAGGAATTTAGAACCAATGTAATTTTTTATCGACGTTTTGTCGATGACTTGTTCCTTATTTGGAATGGGTCTATAGCTGCTCTGCACAACTTTTTTGCTCTCATGAACGGTTTGAGTGAATGCTTGAAATTCACTATGAATTTTTCCAGGACACGTATTGAATTCCTGGAATTATTCATTAAAAAGTTACAGGGTTCTATTATTAATACTGGGATTTTTCATAAATCTTGTTTCAGGAATACTCTTGAGTAGGACCAGTATGCAATCTAATTATATCTTCCGCAACCTAATACGTGGACAGGGCATCAGAGCGTCCAGACTGAACCCCACATTAGAACATTTTCAAACTGAGATTAGATCGTTGGAACAGATATTGTTATTGAGAGGTTATAACAAGGAGGAGATAATTAAGGGTTGGTCAGACTTGGAGCTACTCAGAGATGGCATAGCAGCGCCATATTATGGTCCCATTATTGAGGGGTCAGTGGATGCATTTGAGCGTTCTGCTGTTGAGAAGGGACTTGTGAAGATAGTTATATTTTACACGGGATAATACATCATTGACTGAACTGTTTAGGCAGCATTGGTCCATTTTGCAAGTGGAATCCATGATTGGTGACATAGTTGGTGATAAACCTTCGTTCCTTTATAGAAATAGGAAGAATTTGAAGAGATTGTTATGCCATGGCAGGGATTCTAAGATCAGTTTTATGAGAACAGGAGTGACCCGACCATGTGGCAGTTGCAATTTCTGTGGGTTGATCAATACTTCTGAGGTCTTTAGTCATCCTGATTCAGGAACAGTATTTACGTTTCATGTGGATGCCAACTGTAGAACCACGAATGTGGTCTACTTGGCTGAGTGTGTCCAATGTAGGTCCTTTTATGTTGGAAAGACCAACAGGTCTTTACGTGAGAGGGTAAGGGAACATGTATATACTATTCGGGTAGTTTCTGTACACAATGCTTTGGCGAAACATGTAGCAGAGTGTGGTAAGCTGCATAGTTTCGTTTTTAAATTGCTTAACCTGCACCTAGAGGCTATTAGCTGATTATCATGTACCCTATCTTGCCTGTATCCCTCTAATGTTAACCTTACTCACTGCATTTTTTGTTCCATTGCATTGTTATTTTTGTTCCACTGTACCTTCTGAATACTGTTGCCTTAAAGTGTTTAGAGACCTGCTTTGACCGCCTAAATGTATGGTTTTGACTGCCTAGATGTATGCTTTTACCTCACATTTAACTGTCTCTATTTGTAATGTTATATGTGTTACTGCTTGCTTATACTGTCTATATAAATGCTGAATGCTAACTCTGTTTTCTCCTCTACATTTATCTCCCTTTCTCCCCAAAGTACCCAGCTCAACATTTACCTGCTCCTGATATTACTACTGCCTATCTGGTGATTTTAAGAACCCTATCCAATTCCAGTGGCCTCATTCACCAGTCTCCTATTTCTCTGCACCCTCTATCAAGAAAGGAAAAAAAGTATGTTATGCACTAAGTCTACCTTGTAAAACAGACCCCTATCTACTACTTGTCTCAGGGCTCCAAAGTCCGCTGTGAGCCTGAGCAGCCAGCTGCCTTTAACTTTACTCTAAATCTACCCAACAGCCAACACACCTCTTCCACCTACCCTAACCCTCTCTTGATATAGATCTCTTCTTCCACTGTTCTACACTACTTAGCGCCCTTACATACTTACCTACAACACCAGAACTGCCCACTAGGTGGCACCCTTTCTCCCATCCATCTATCACTCCCTCTCTCCCTGTTCTACCTTTTTAAACCCACTAACTTATTAGGCTCTTGGCCTAATCCTCTTCATACTCACCTTGTGTCTTTTCCAGCATTTACCCTCTGGCTCTCTTTTTCCTCTGACTCCTCCACTATCTCAGCCTTACCACTCATGTCCTACCTTCTAATTTGTAGCTACCTGCATTACTGATAATTTTCTCTCTAACTTCTCTTCCTTTTGTTTTTACCCGCTCCGTTCGCCCTACAGGCTCACTCCGCTCCCCTACCCTACCCCCATTTCCCACCCACCCCCAGGGGTCCTACACTTATACCTACCTAACCACACCCCTTCACCATTTTCACCTATCACAACAACACTACCTTAACCAATCTTCTCTTTTCCCACCATTTTCTTCTACCACTCACTTTCTCACCCACCACACCCTTTGCCTTACACTACCACACCCCTTTACCTTTGTACTCTCTACTACAACTTTATATTCACCTCTGCAATGTACAAACTCCCAACCCTAGTCCTCCAACATAACTTACTTATACTCTCACTTCTCCCACATTTAATACTATTACACCTGATAACCTCTTACGAACATCCATTACTGTCACATTTTCCCTTCTCTACTCGGCAATCTACCACTTCAATTATCGCCTCTCATGCTCACCACATCAACATTACTTCCACACCTAGCTATCTTTTACCCAAATACCATAGGACAACCCACATTCAATATGACTTCCCCAATCCTAGAAGGCATCCACCTATGCAAAGTAAATCCACTAACACTAGAAATCTAACACTACTCCTCTCCCTAAAGGATGGAGATATTCACCCAGGTCCAAACACCTCTACCACACTACCCTTCAAACCAAACCCCACTGCCAACCTCCTACTTAAAAAAAAAAAAACAGCCAACTCACTCCTAATAGCTCACCTCAACATACGCAGCATTAACAACAAAATACCACAACTTCATGCTCTCTTGGAACTCTATTCCTTTGATATTATCTGTCTAACAGAAACCTGGCTAAAACCTTCAACCAAAGACAACAAAGTCATCCTGCCTGGCTACAATATCTTACGTTTTGACCGGATATCTAAAAAAGGTGGTGGAGTAGCTGTCTTATTCAAATCTGTCTTTCAAATAACCACTTTCCACCAGAAACCACCTCATGACACTAATGCTGAGATTCTGATTACCAAACTTCAGCTAAACTCAGTCAAATCTATCTATATTATCTGCATCTATGTCCCTCCAGGAAATAACATCTCTACCATTGAAACATCCTCTGTTGGCTATCTCTAAACTTACCCCAAGAAACCATTATCCTGGGTGATTTTAACATTGATTGGCAATCCTGCAGCAACAAACACCCTACTACCCATATTAATCTCTATGGGTTTTCACAAACTATTACCTCCCCCACTAGAATTAACAAATCTAATAAAAAAGAAAGCACCTTAGATTGGATACTTGTCAATAATCAACCCCACACTTATGAAACAGGAACCCTCCCTGACGATGTAAGTGATCACTTACTAGCCTATATTATCAGGCTCAAAGCAAATCCACCCACCTATACCATTACTAGAACAATTAAAACCAAGAAAAACTTCAACTTGGATCTACTTCAAAGTGAACTGAAAGCATGCAATTGGTCACCCTTAAAACACCTTTCTCTTGATGAAGCTGTAGATTACTTTAATACTAAGTTTCTAGACATACTCAACCACCATGCCCCCACTCGGTCTATTAGAATAAGAACTAAATCTGCTCCTTGGCTCTCTAAAGAAACTAAGCAAAAAATCCATCTCAGAAATAAAATCTGGAACAAATCTCGCTTAACTAAAAACCCTGCTGATCACCAACACTTCAAACAATTGGGAAATGAGACTAAAAAAGCAATATTGACAGACAAAAAAAACTATTACCTAAATTCTCAGAAAACTCACCAGAAAAACCCACAAAAGTTCTGGGCAAACATTAATCAGTTACTTCAGCCCAGTCAGTCTATCACACCCAACCCACAAGGTACAGACAAAGAGAACCCCAAGCAAATTGCTAATGACTTTAATACCTTTTTCACCGAAACAATTCAAACTCTTGCCAGTCTCCTCTCTAGTCAAAATGCAACTATATCTAATTCTAACTCAAACCCACCACCCCCATTTCTTTTCCAACCTGTCCCAACAGCTTATATTCTCTCCCTCATCCAAAAATTCAAACCATGTACTCCCTCTGCTGACTTACTACCTGCAGAATACTTACAACTAGCAGCCAAATCCATTGCTTACCCTATCTCCATACTAATCAATAAAACCATCACTGAGGGATACGTCCCTAAACTTTGGAAAGTCTCTCATATCATTCCCCTTCAATAGGGAGGTAATTCTACTGAACTCTCCAACTATCGTCCCATAGCCCTACTCTCCCCCTTATCTAAGATCATGGAAAGGTGTATCCACAAGCAACTGCTTGACCACCTTCAACATAATAACTTGCCCTCTAATACCCAACATGGTTTCAGACCTTGCCACAGTACCACCACTGCCCTCCTTTCCTTTACAGACACCATCAACAACCAACGTAACCTTAACACCCTTTCCTCTGCACTTTTCTTAGACCTGTCCAAGGCTTTTGACATGGTCAACCACCAAATACTCATACAAATTCTTCAATCTCTCTCACTTGACATTCTACCTATTAAATGATTCAAGTCCTACTTAACTAACAGACCTCAAGCTGTACTCTGGAACTCCACTCTATCTACCCATCTACCAGTTAACATCGGTGTCCCTCAAGGGTCCATACTGGGTCCACTCCTGTTTTCTTTATTCATAAATGACCTCCACCAAGCAGTTCCACTAGCTACATACGCAGACGATTCCACACTTATTTGCTCAGCCACAACTGTATCAGAACTTCACTCTCTGACACAACACATATTTAACTCTATTGAACAGTGGTTTACACAACGTGGTCTCCTACTTAACCCAAAAAAAAAAAAATAAACTCCTCCTATTCACACCTACCAATAAATCCCCCCATATAGACTTTACAATTTTATCTAAAAATGGCACACCTATATCCCAAGATCTACTACCAAACTACTAGGCATCAACATCGACAACAACCTCAGCTTCGACACCCATATCAGCAACACCGTGAAAACTATTAATAAAAAATAGGCTCTCTTTACAGAATCAAACTCTACCTCACTCCAGCAACTAGAATAACCATTGCCCACTCCCACCTAATCTCTTCCCTTCTCTATGCCTCACCCATATTTACTAACCTGTCAAAAAGTACAGTTTTGTACCTACCATAAATGTAGATGTTCGAGTGCTAATACAGCTGCAGTCTTAACAGATGGGTTCTCCTGCCATCAGGCGGGTCCTCGGTCGGCCGAATTCCAAAGTCTAGGTCCGGCATCGGTTGTCGTCACTTCTTCCCTGACGTCAGTGCGACAGGGGTATAAAGGAACCAGCTAACGCCATTTTCTTCAGTTTTTCTTGCCCCAGATGTCAGGTGCCCCCAGAAGGAAGGCAATACATACATTTGTGTAATAATGCAGTGCAATATAATCAAAATACAGTAGTTGCAAGCAAATACATCTTAAATGAATACCCCAATCAGGTTGTATGAGGATGTGCTAGCCTAGGCCTGTCCCAAGAGGGGAAGGAGGGAGGGAAACCTGGACTGCAGCTGTATTAGCACTCGAACATCTACATTTATGGTAGGTACAAAACTGTACTATGTTCATCGTGCATACAGCTGCAGTCATAACAGATGGGTAGAATCCCAAAGCTAAGAAAGGGGTGGTAGGCACTAGGTGGAACTAGGAGGAGCCAAAATGCCCTGCAAGACTGCAGTGGCAAAGCCTGCTCTAGATTTGGAGTATAATGGTAGGTTGTAGTACTTGGAGAAGGTATGCACAGAACTCCAAGTGGCTGCTTCCAAAATATCCTTGGTAGGAACTCCTCTGAGGAAGGCTGCAGAGGTGGCTGTGGCCCTGGTGGAATGAGTTCTAATGCCTGTAGGTACAGTTTTGCCATGAAAGGAATAGCAAAAGCGTATGCAGTGGGCTATCCATTTTGAGATTGTTGGTTTGGAAATTGGCTTTCCTTGAGCTCCTACCGCATAGGCCACAAAGAGCTGTTCTGATTTTCTGAAAGGCTTTGTTCTGTCCAAATAATAACGCAGTTGTCTGTGGATGTCCAAGGAATGTAGTAATCTCTCCCCTTTGTTTTGAGGATTAGGATAAAAAGTAGGTAAATGTATGGCCTGATTTAAAGCTAGCCTGGATACCAATTTAGGCATAAAGGACGGGTTGGTTCGTAAGGAAACTCTGTCCTAATGGAAGATGATAAAAGGCTGGACAGCCATGAGAGCCTGTAGTTCTGAAACTCTACGAGCTGAGGTGATAGCCAGAAGGAAAGCTGTTTTCCAGGACAAATATTGCAAATCTGATGAGGCAGCTGGCTCAAAGGGAGGCAAGGTCAGTTTTTTCCAGAATGAAATTAAGATCCCAAGCAGGTATTGGTTGTTTCCTTGGAGGGCTTAAATTCTTAGCCCCTCTGAGGAACTGTCTTAAGAGAGGGTGAGAGAATAACGGTGGATCAGTATTGTATTCTGCAGAAATGGCTGAGGCATGGATTTTGATGGAGGAGAAAGAAAGTCCACTGCTTAGCAGTTCAGCCAAGTATTGTAGTATTTGAGGTAAATTCAGTTTTCCAGGGTCCTGGCCCTTTTTCTCATTCCAGACACAAAAACGTTTACATTTTGCGGAGTAAGCTTTTCTAGTTGATGGCCTTCTGGCCTCCAAAATGACATCCTGCACCTCCTTGGAGAGTAGGGCCTGCTGTGATGCTAAGGAATCTTCCATGCGGCTAGATTGAGTGTTTTTAGCTGACTGTGAAGAGTTTTGAAGCTGTGCTGAGTCAGAAGAAGAGGCATTAGAGGCAGGGTCCATGGTGAGGAATGCGTCAGGCTCCTCAGGAGTGGGTACCAGTGTTGCCTTGGCCAGTCCGGAGCAATGAGGATCATCTTTGGTCTGTCTGCTCTGGTCTTCAATAGAACTTTGGGCAGCAGAGGAAGAGGTGGGAAGGCATAAACTGTCATTGATGTCCAACTGAACGAGAGAGCGTCCACTCTCCAGGCCTTTGGATGGAAGATCCTTGAGCAGAATTTTGTCAATTGATGATTTTTGTGGGAGGCAAAAAGATCTATGTCTGGCCTTCCCCATTCTTGGATTATTTCTGTAAAAACGTTTGGATGCAACTTCCATTCGTGTGGATCTGTCATATTCCTGCTTAGGTTGTCTGCCAGCGTGTTTTCCTTACCTGGCAAGTACTGTGCTTGTAGTTCCATTTGTAAGTCCATGGCCATGTTCCAAAGTGACATGGTCAGTCTGCATAGGGGGTAAGAATGTGTTCCTCCCTGCTTGTTTATGTACCACATAACTGTGGTGTTGTCCGTTCTTATCAATAGTTGACCTGGTTGTAGAAGGTCCTTGAAAGCTATAATAGCATTTATTACTGCTAGCATTTCTTTTTGATTGATGTGAAGGTGCTTTTCTTTTTGGGACCACTTGCCCTGAATGCACTGATCTGTCATGTGTGTCCCCCAGGCGTAGTCCGAGGCGTCTGTTGTGATGACTTGATTTGCTTGAGGCTTGCTGAATGGAAGACCTGTGTTTGTTTGACATGCTTGAGCCCACCACAGAAATTCCTTTTGCAGACATGGAATTAGTGGTATTATTGTTTCCAAACTGTGGCTGTGTTGAGACCATATGTTTTTCAGGTACCATTGTAGTTTCCTCATATGCAGCTTTGCACATGGGATTAGTAAGATGCAAGATGCCATGAATCCCAGAGCCTGCAGGATTTTCCTTGCAGTCAGCCTGGTGCAATTTGCTAGTGTTCTGAAGTATTGAATTAGTTGCCCCTGATTTTCTGGCATGAGGTAGGCCATCTGGGTGTTTGTGTCTAAATTGGCACCCAGGAAAATTATCTTCCGAGAGGGTATTAGCCTTGATTTCATTTTGTTGACTGTGTATCCCAGAGAATTCAATAACATTATTACATAAGCCAGATGTTTCAGAAGAATGGGCTTGCTGTCCGCTTGGATCAGGCAGTCGTCCAAATAGGGATATATTTGTATCCCTTGAAGTCTGCAGTAGGCAATTACTGATGCTAGGCATTTCGTGAATACTCTGGGCGCAGTAGATAAGCCAAAGGGCAATGCAGAGAATTGATAATGGGTTGAACCTGCAAGAAATCTGAGGTACCTTCTGCAATTTTGTCTGATTGGGACAGACAGGTATGCCTCCTTGAGGTCCAATGTTACCAGCCAAGACTCCTTGCCCAGCATGGGAAGAAGTTGCTGTAGAGTGAGCATCTTGAATTTTGGTACGAGTAGAAATGTATTTAGGATGGATAGATCCAAAATAGGTCTCCAATCTTTTCCCTTCCTTGGCACCAGAAATAGCCTGGAATAAAAACATTGACCTTGTTCGTGCGTAGGTACCTCTTGAATAGGTTTCATGTTTATGAGATCTGTAATTTGCCTTTGTGCCTCTGCCCTTTGATTGTGTGGCAGGTTTGGCATGCCTCTCATTTTTGGAAGGGTGTGAAAATGGAATTTGTAGCCTCTGTTTATAATGTCCAGGATCCATTTGTCCTTTGTGACAATATGCCAATTTTTTGAAAATAATGCCAGCTTTCCTCCTAAGGGGGCTGCCATTTGCGACCTGGTTGGCATGCAAAGTGGAAAGTCATTGGGTTTGCTTTCTGAAAGATTGCGAGTTGTCTTCACCACCTCTTTGTGTAGGAGCTTGCCATTGTCTGCCTCTATACGATCCTTGGGATTGTCCTCTGCCCCTCGGGCGCCTGTATCTGCCTCTTTGGGGTCTGTCTCTGGCAGGAAAGGACCAGTTTCTGGAAGGCCAATTTCTACTAAAACGTGGGGGTGGAACCTGTAGAAATTCTTTCACAGTTTGCATTGATTTAGCCTTTTCCTCCATTTTCCTTAATACCTCCTCAGCATTAGCACCAAATAGTACATCCTTTTGAAGAGGGGCGTCTAGTAATTTAGCTTTGACATGATCAGGCAAGGCTTGTTCCTTGAGCCAGGCATGCCTACGTATGACTGATCCTGTAACAGCAGCTCTCCATGAGGCCTCTAGAGCATCAAAACCACATTGTAAGGTATGCTTACCCACTTGTTCTGCACTATATATCAAATCCTGCAACTCCTTCAAGTCCGGTTGTTCAGGTTGTGACATTTTACTTTTCAATTGTGATAACAAAAACTGTTGGTATTTTAGCATATGAAACTGACAGTTTAAGGCCCTCATGGATAAGGTAGCCGAGGTATATACCTTTTTTCCCCACCTTTCTAAGGATCTGGAATCTCTCTCGGAAGGCAATGGATTTTTAGCAATGGAGGCCTTAACTCCCTTGGGGCCCTGTGAGATGGTTTCTGGGTCAGCAGCATGGCTTTTGTATAGAAATTGGTGCGAGTCAGGGACTCTGTAGTACCGGTCAGGCTTAACTGGAGCTGGAGGTAGAGAGTCCGCGTTAAGGCAGGCCTCCGAGTAAACATCATCTAGGATGTCCAAGACAGGACGTATAGCCAGAGGCCTGTGCTGAGGAAGCAAGAGAAATTCCCTGAGCCTTTTCTTGGAATCTGAATAATCCTAGCCTTCCCAGTGGAAGTGTTCCCTTAAGGTATGCAAAGTTTCCCCAAATGAGAAAATCCTCAGGGGGGGGATACAGAAGGGATGGACTCCTCCGCATCAGAGTCTTCAAAAGGGGAGTAAGAATGTTCCTGATATCAGAGTGCTCTGAAATAATGGAGCCCTGATCAGAGGAGGGGGAATCTTCCTCCACTCTAGGCCTTTTGTCTGGAGGGGGCTGAGAACCCCTGATAAGAGTAATTAAATCCTCAGCCATTTTAAACATCTGTTTCTTAGGCATGGGGCCTGGAGATGGGCCCTGTGTAGATGGTTTCTTAGAGTGCATGGTTGCTTTAGACTTTGTGAAAGCCTTGATGGAGAAAGAAGAGGAAGGTCTGAAGACACCTTGAGTGGAGGTGGACCTGTCCACATTCTGAGTTTCAATGCCAAGAGTGGCTTCGGTATCTGTAGTCGGGGTGTGGGCCGAGGAGCCTGCGACCTCGAGCACAGGAGACACCATCAAAGACAGGTCGTCGGTAGTCAGGGGCTGCGTAGTCGCCTCGCTGAGAACCGGACCATGTGTAGTCGGCTTTGGAGTGGTGTCGGTAGAGGCCGCGGACCTCATGTGTCGGTCCTTGTCTTTGTGTTTTTTTAGACAAAACCGGAGTCGGAGTATCCGACGACATAGTATAGTTAAATGCTTTCCCAAAATAATGCTAGGCGAACTCCGCCCGATGCTTAATAGTGCGTTTGTTGAATGTAGCACAAAAGCGACAGACCGAGACATCGTGGTCTGGGCCTAAACAAGGTATACAGAGGGAATGGAAATCCTTATGCGGTATTTGCTTCCCACAAGAAATACAATTATTAACTTTGTCTGACATCGGTCTGAGGCAAGAAAAGTTTCCCCAACGGGGTACTTAGCTTTTAAGAAGACTTCGGTTTCCAAATTTTCGTAATCTCAGGAGCTGGCCGACCGGCACTTGCGAACTGCTTCTGCTTCGGGCTCCGCGCGGCAAGAAAGACAGAAGAAAATGGCATCGGCTGGTTCCTTTATACCCCTGTCGCACTGACGTCAGGGAAGAAGTGACCACAACTGACGCCGGACCTAGACTTTGGAATTCGGCCGACCGAGGACCTGCCTGACGGCAGGAGAACCCATCTGTTATGACTGCAGCTGTATGCACGATGAACATCATAATCTTATGAAATTAGAAAACACCTACAATAGCATAGCCAGGTTTGCTACAGGTAACCCTTTCAGAACCCACCACTGTATTAATTTAAAGCAACTGGGCTGGCTTGAATTTCAGCAGCAACTGAAAATTAATCAACTAGCCATCGCCCATAAAATACTGCATCAACCTGCCAAAACACCTATTCTATCTACTGTAATTTACCCTTACCATAACCTAAAGTCTCTAAGATCTGCACACAAACCTCTTGTAAACATTGACAAAGCAAACAACAAGGCTGCAGATTCCCTCTTCTCCAATACTGCTGGAAAACACTGGAACCTAATTCCCTCCACAACTCTATTTAAAAAGAAACTTAAGCTCTTCCTCAAAACACAGTGGTTGTGCCCCTGTACTAATCCTGACGGACTATCTAGCTCCTGATATATGACTCAACCTTTACCTTTAGAACCCTGCATATACTTCATCATAACATCTAACGATCTATTTCTCCATCATAGTCAAGTCAAAATTTATTTATATAGCACCTTACAGACAATAAATGCCACCAAAGTGCTTTACAAAACAGTAATGAAAGCAATAAATAACATATAACATAAAATATAACTAAAAATAACAACATAAAACAAACAACATTAAAAATCATTTTACCTCATTAAAGGCCAATTCATAAAAATATGTTTTAAGGTTTTGCTTAAAAATTGTCACAGAAGAAGACTGCCGAATATATAATGGAAGCTCATTCCAAAGTTTTGTAGCTACGACAGAAAAAGCTCTATCACCCCTCATCTTTAATCGTGCCCGGGGAACCACAAGTAGGGACAAATATTCTGACCGAAGTGTCCGATTGGGAACATAAGCATGGAGCATATCTGCCAAATATACCGGCGCTAAACCATTTAAAGCTTTAAATGCCAATAACAAAATTTTAAAACGAACCCTGAAAACAACAGGTAACCAATGCAATGCCGCCAATACAGGCATTACATGGTCAAACTTTCGTTTGCCCTCCAAGAATTTCCCAGCTGCATTTTGAACAAGCTGCAAACGGGCTAAAGCACCTTGACTCACTCCAAATAAAATAGAATTACAATAATCAAGGTGTTAAGTAATAAATGCATGTACAACAACTTCCAAATCACCTTTGGACAAAAATGGTTTTACCTTAGCCAACCGCCTTAACTGATAAAAAGAAGATGACACTACCCCGTTTATATGTCCCCTAAAGCAAAGATCTTTATCCATCTTCACTCCCAGATTTACAACAGAATCCTTCAAATAAGAAGTTAATACACCACAATCCACCATAGAAAAATCAGCATAACGACTAGGACTAAAAAGTACTGCTTCTGTCTTCCCTTCATTCAAACTCAAAAAATTTTCCGCCATCCATAGCTTAACCTCACACAAACAATCCAACACTTTTGAAATTGAGCAACCATCAGCCTCATCCAGAGGTAAATACAATTGACAATCATCAGCATACAAATGAAAATCAATACCATATTTATGCATTATATCGCCCAAAGGCAAAATATAAACAGAAAACAATAAAGGTCCCAATATTGAACCCTGCGGAACACCCCAAGGAAGATGAACAAAATTAGATGTAAACCCACCCATCTGAACACACACCATTCTATCTAGCAGGTAAGATCGAAACCAGTTTAAAGCCACACCTGTAATACCCACATAATGCTCAAGATGATACAGCAATATTTCATGATCTACTGTATCAAAAGCAGTTGTTAAATCTAACAAAACAAGCAGTACAAATTTTCAACTATCAGGAATAAGAAAAACATCATTTAACACCTTTAACAAAACTGTCTCCGTACTACGCATAGGTTTAAAACCAGATTGAAAATTTTCCAAAAAATTATTTTTATTCAGGAAATCTAACAATTGGCCATAGATGCACCTCTCCATCACTTTACTTAAAAAAGGAAGCTTAGAGATTAGCCTAAAATTAGACAATACAGACGCATCAAGCCCAGGTTTCTTTAATAGTGGATGAATAATTGCTCTTTTGAAGTCAGCAGGCACAACCCCAGAAACCAAACTGGTATTAATTATTGCCAATAAAACCGAAGCTACTATTGGAAACACATCCATCAAAACTCTTGGGGGTAAAATATCCTCAGGAGAACCACTAAGCTTAACTTCAGACATTAATTTGGTTAAATCAGCCAAAGTTATTGGCTGAAAAACACACAACTTTTCTGAAACAGACAAAAAATTATCCGGCGAAGAGCATACAGATACAGCTAATCTCAACTTCAGAATCTTATCCAAAAAAAATTTTAAAAACTATTATTTACTATTATTTACAAAGTATTAATTACTTTGTAAAAAAAAAAAAATCCCTTTACTACTAGATGTACATTTTGCTTTTATTCTATTTGAATGTCTACTTGAAACTGTACTTGTACTAATCAATGTCAAATGTACTGCAATTATATACTTTAATAGTATGTAAACAGATATTATCTTTATCTCTTTTCTCTTTTACGATAAATGTATCTGCTTTTTAAACATGTATTACTTTGATGTGAATTTATTTTAACTGTTTGGAGCTTATCTCCCCGGGCCTCTACTGAAAATGGACATACATCCAGCTAGACTAGCCCGGTCAACAAATGTAAAATAAAATAAAATAAAATAATTGATATTATAATACCCACAGTCAGAGCAGATGACATCCGTAATCATACAGAATATAAGGAGACCAACTGGATGATTATTTTGAGAGCCGACAGGGGCAGTGGCCTCAATGAACGGGCCTCTCTAAAACCTTTGTTGAAGAAACGTAGCATCAGGAAGTAGTACTGCTTTGGTGCTAAGTTTTACATGTTTTTATTTACTTTATTTTTATGTCAGTTTATTTTTAGTTCATGTATTTATGATGTTTTATCTTGTTATATTATTGTATATCTTTAAGTATTTATTTATTATTATTTATTTCCAGTTTGATAACCGGGGAAGTCCACTGGGCCCGAAAGCCCGTTTTCAGTGGAGGCCCGGGGAGAAAAACTCCATAATAATAATACATTACACACATAACACTCTGTGTTCTAACAGGATAACACCTTTAACAATTTCCAAAAACATAGTACATTTGGCAGTATACATAAGAAATTAATATTTTTTATGCGACTGTATTAGCATAGAAGAGAGAGATAAAAAGAAATTATACATAGATCTTGAATGCAACAGAAGTAAAACAGAGGAGAAGTGAAGGAGATGCAAAGAATTTAAAGGAGAAGAGATGCCAGGAGGAAGATTAAAAAAAAGAACAGTTAGACTAAGATTCATTTTATGTTTGAGTCTAAAAGTACATCTTATGAAAAAGGCAAAAGATACATTTGTGAGACTAGACATGCATGTAGGCAGTGGGGAGGAGAAGATTTAAAAGGAATAAATAAGAGTTTAAGCAGGGGAGAGAGAGGAGATAAAGAAGTAGAGGGAGGGGAGCTGAGGAGAGAGTTTGAAGAAGAGGGACCAGAGGGGGGAAATTGGAACTGGGATGTATTAAGATCTAGGTAGGAATTATACAATTACATTTCCAGTTTTGGGAGAGGTGAGAATGGAGAAAAGATTTGAATTGTTCATAGCTTGTAGTGACTCTTAGAAGGGAAGGAAGCAAGTTCCATTTTTTTTGCTGTAGTATAAGAAAGTAGGAGGTGGCCAGGAGGTTGTTTGGGTTTGTATACTGAAATAAGATTTTGGTGACTAGATCTTAGGGGCCTGAGAGGAGTGTAGAAGGGCAAGATGTTAGATAATGCAGGGCAAGCAGTGGGTTTGAAAAATAGTTTGTGTGCAGTAGTAAGTTGGATGTAATCCAGGTGATTAGGGAGTTATAGCCATTGGAGACTATGGAGGCAGATGCAATGGTGTGTAGAATGAGTGGAGTTAGTAGCGAATTTGGCGGTTTTGTAGTAGCAACTTTCAAGTTTTGAGGAGATAGAAGCGGTGAGGTTGGTTAGAAGAGGAGCACCATACAATAGAGAAGGGAGAAGGTAGGTAACTGTTATTGATCCATGATTGGTGGGTTTGGATTTGAATTCTTATAAGATATTTTTGTATGTGGATGTATTCATGGTCTCAGGAAGCTCTATGCGAAAGCGCTTACCACGTTTTTTAAGATTCTGCTTTTTCTCATTAAAACGCTTTTTATGATACAGGACTATATATATATATATATATATATATATATATATATATATATATATATATATATATATATATATTTACTTACTTATTTTACATTTGTTAACCAGGAAAGTCCGACTTGGAACAAAGTCAATTTTCAGCAGAGGCCCTGGTAGAAATGCTCCAGATGCATATCTTTGTAACGTTGGAGGAAACCCACACAAACGCAGGGAAAACATGCAGACTCTACAAAGAAGGCACCCCAGCCGAGAATCGAACTGAGAACCTCTTGCTGTGAGGCGACAATTCTACCACTGCATCGTCTATATATATACATATGGGTCTATGTCAGAAGATAGAAAGTTCAAAAAACTGAAAATCAAAATATCGAAAATATTTTTAATGCAGGGGGCAGTTCCCCCTACACCCCCCTGCTAATTATATATACCAACTCCAAGATCACTCAACACTGGAGAAAGGGCATATTCCATTTTCAATACTTTGAGTTTTAGATATTTTGATTTTCAGTCTTTTGATCTTCTGAAGGGGATCCATATTATATATATATATATATATATATATATATATATATATATATATATATATATATATTCGGATTCTCTTGTTTTTTGTAAGAGTACCTTTTCTCCCTTTGTTCATAATTTATTAAATGTTTTTCACCTATATGATAGCTTACTCTGGTCTGCCTGCTTAGATTGTCACTTTAGCTAATAAAATAACAGAAACACCAGAAACTTCTATTAAAAACCTTCTGTTTTCCTCAATCACAGCTGGTCTGTTAAACATGAGACTTGACTTTAGCTAAAATCTGGAACAGGGGTGACCTTTTAGCCGTTTGTGCATTATGTGGAAGCCCAGACTGAAAATCTTTTCAATTTACTCTTCTAACTCTTCCTGTTAGATTACTGTGCAGAGGTCAGAATATGTTTAACTTGGGATGAAAAGCTTGGACTGTCTAACCATTAATGGAACTGGAGAAACTACTTGGTCAACTTAAGGGCTTATACGTCCAGGTGAAGCTTTACACAGGGATGAACGAGAATATCTGGAGCAGGGTCCAACATATAAGGCAGGTGAATCAGATGAGACCAGAGGAAGAGAAACCTCACCTGTGAAGGCCAGAAGAGGGCAATGAGATTCATAGTAGCCTGCTCCACACTGCTTTCTGCAGAATTTTTTGGATGAAAAGAGTGGGGGGATAAGTGTAAATGACATGGGGGGGGGACAAGTGTGGATCAGGCCATCCCTTGGGGACTATTCCACTTGGGGGATTAAAGCAAAGAACTTGCTGCATTTTATGTTGGAGGGGGAAGCAAGGTGACTGCAGCATGGTTGGTCCCAGCAACAAAAACTCTGATCTGCCTCTGTTGGACTGAAGGATCACACATGAGGAAGGAGGACAGTCCTGCTCAACTTGTCCTCTAGAACACTGGACTTCCCTAGTATGCATGTTTTATTAAATAGCAGTTAGAAGACACCACCCACTGCCAAACTCTCTTAGGCCTCTTGATATAATGGGTAAGAATGTGCTCCTCCCTCCTTGTTGATTTACAAGACTATCAAACACACTGTCAGTATGGATGGATATCACACCCTTGGGAAGGAAGGCCTGCAACACTAGAAGAACTACTTTCAACTCCAAGATATTGATGTAAAGACTGGCCTCTGAAGGAGACCGTGTGACTTTGACAGTTTTCCCCAAAAAGTGCCCCTTACCCAGTTGAAAAACATATACCTAGGGAGAGGGAAAAACAAATGGATGACCCTGAGAAACAACTGGAGAATTTAGCCACCACTGAGCATTAGTTTTTTTAAATTTTATGGAGAGACACTGGAAAATACAGGGGCTGACATCTCACTGACCACTGAAATGAGAGAGTCCACTGAAGTACACTCATATAAAACCTGGCTAGGGGAACTAAGGTAATGGCAGCTACCATTGAGCAGAGAAGGAGCAGAATCAACCTTGCTGGTGGCTTCTAATGAGAAAATACTGCTGTCACTTGTTGCTGAAGCATGGTAATTCCTGGATTTCGGAAGCCTGGCTACTTGTGGAACTGCATACAAATAAACTCACATGAATTATATGGCTTGAACTAGTTAAAGCTTTGATTTAGCAGTGTTTACAGTTAACTTCAATTGTGAGCGAAGGTGGAGTCAAGAATACCTGGCTTGAAGAAGATTCCTGTTGGCAGCAGTAACGAGCCAGGTGTCAAGTATGGGAACACTCAGAACCCCAGTGCCAAAGATGGACTGCAACAATTGCAATGCATTTAAACACCAAAGGAGGCAGTGGAAAGACAAAAGGATAGGGCTCTGAATTGGAAATAACTGGCTCAAGCCAGAGATGGAGAAATCTCCCAGAATGTTTGTCCATCTTTGTGTGGTATTATGCATCCTGGGCATCTAATGAGCACACCCAGTTGTTGTTCTTTAATAATGGTAGGATGGACAGTACTGTGACCATCCAGAATTTTGTCCATTTCATATACTAGTTTAAGTGACTGAGGTTCAAATTTGGCCTTGGGTCCCAGTTTTTCTTTAGCACCAAAAAGAACCCTGAGAAAATTCTGGATTCTTGCTGGTCTTGTGAAGACCTCTTGGATTACTTGCTATCAGATTTCTTATTCCATGGCTGCACTTTTCATTGAAAGGGTGGCATATCAAGTCATTTCCCTGAATGATGGGGAACTAGTTTTATGGACCACCTCTGTTGCAGGGGTGGTACCCACTATTACTGCCTTAGGGGGTGGGGGTATCTATCATCAGAAGTGTCAGCAGCAAAACCTTGACATTTGTGGAACCAGTTTCTTCCCTCCTTTCTGTTTTCTAGAGAAGGTCCTTTTGGGAGTAGAATACCAAATCCCTACAACAGGGAAGGTTTTACAGTCTTGATCACTTCTGGACCGTTTTTCTTTCACTTTAGGTACAAAAAGGGTGGACCCATTGATAAAAGGTTTTTTAAAGTGCTCCACAAAGTTGAAAAGATACATTTAGGCATGCAGACAGTTATGCCAGGACTTGCAGCTCTTGAAGTGTCCTCTGCAGCATCTGAAATAAAGTGCATAGATACACTTGATAGGGACTGAAAGGGTGGTCAACTATGTCTTCTCCATAGACAAGGTACCAGAGAACGATTTGGGAAGCTCCTTGATCAAATCCATCAAAAGCTGTAATGTGACTCAAATAATTCACTGCCCTAAGTGCAAAGGTCAGTAAAGCATAACCCTGCTTCCCAAATCTGTCTAACACCCTGGAATCCCTGTTGGGGGGGGGGGGTGGACAGTGGAGCTTTCTTCAGCTAGCTCCATCTTGGTGGCCAATGCCACCACCTTGGAATCCAATGAGAGACCCTTCCTCTGAAAGGAGTAATAATTAGGGAATACCAAGAACGTATCTGGCTTTTGTAGAGCTAGGTTTGGTTACATCCGGCAATTTCTATACCTGATTGGAGATCAAATCAACCATGTCATCCACTGGAGGGACTACCCAAGAGATACATGGAACAGCCCCAAATGTCTAGTAAAGACTGGGAGGGGGGTTCGATGGCTCACACCCTCCTTTTCTGTCTAAGCAGTTCCAAGATTTCATCAAATGATATGTCCTCAAGGGGGATCTGGGGGCCCCCCCTACCCTCATCAAAATTGGTATCCTCAGAAGAGATTCCTGAGGAAAGTCAATATACCTCCTCTTTGCTTTCAATAAACGTCCCCAGTAGGGTGGTATGGGGAGTACTATAAAGCCTCTGGTAAGTCATCACAGTAGGTTGGTGTGAGGAGTACTATGAAGCCGCTGGTGAGTCATCACAGTAGGGTGGCATGGGGAGTGCTATGAAGCCGCTAGTGAGTCATCACAGTACGGTGGTATGGGGAGTGCTATGAAGCCGCTGGAGAGTCATTACAGTAGGGTGGGTATGGGGAGTGCTATGAAGCCGATGGCAAGTCATCACAGTAGGGTGGTATGGGGAGTGCTATGAAGCCAATGGCAAGTCATCACAATAGGGTGGTATGGGGAGTACTATAAAGCCGCTGGTGAGTCATCACAGTAGTGTGGTATGGGGAAAACTATGAAGCCGCTGGTGAGTGATCACAGTAGGGTGTGGCATGGGGAGTGCTATGAAGCCGCCAGCGAGTCACTGCAGTAGGGTGCTATGGGGAGTACTATAAAGCCGCTGGCGAGTCATCACAGTAGGGTGGTATGAGTACTATAAAGCTGCTGGAAGCCAATGGCGAGTCATCTTAGTAGGATGGCATGGGGAGTATTATGAAGCCACTGGCTAGTCATCAACGTAGGATGGTATGGGGAGTACTGTGAAGCTGCGGGTGAGTCATCCCAGTAGGGTAGTATGGGGAGTACTATGAAGCCACTGGCTAGTCATCACAGTAGGGTGGTATGGGGAGTACTATAAAGCTGCTGGCGAGTCATCACAGTAGGGTGGCATGGGGAGTACTATAAAGCTGCTGGCAAGTCATCACAGTAGGGTGGTATGGGGAGTGCAATGAAGCCGATGTTGAGTCATGAATGTAGACAGTCTCAACACCTGAGACAGATGAGCTGTAAGTGAACCAAGTGATGCTTAGGACAGGCACAAAGGAAAGCACCAGAGTAAGCATGAATCCTTTCATAATGCATGGGAACTACATCATTTTTAAGCATACTTAAATATGTGGCCAAAGTAGGTAACTCCATAATAGCTACGGAAAGAGGCAATGCTAAAGTACATTGTGGGTGTTGAGAAAAATATTCTTGGCAAGCATCAATGATTAAAGCAATACCAATTTCATGAACTTCAACTGTACTTTGCCTTGGGAATGGGATCCACTCCTGTCAAGGTATTAGAAACCCCCCTAAACATTTGGAGAAATTAAACAAATGACTGCAATTACAAGACCCATTGGCTTTTCCCAAGTACATGTAATGAAATAATCCATAACAAATTTGGGCTATTCAAAGCTGAGAAGACAAGAAATAAGTGAGCAAATGAAGGATAATCCTTACACAAGCAGACATATGGAAAATAAGAAGGCCTTCACAATTTGTTCATGTGGCCAACAGCAGGAGTGGCACATTCCTACACCCTACACCTCATCCGATCCTACTTTCACTTGTAGTTCAACCCCTGTCAAAAGTAAAGCACTGCACAATAGTTAAATATGTGAGGTCAAAAATCTGCAACAAGTCATTCACAGATGATCCAAGGCTCGATGTAAGTAGACCTTGCATTACAATACACTGCTCCTCGCAGCTCTTAGCTTATAAACCGGTTTAAGACTAATGGAGAACAACCTATGTACGAATCTACATATTACAATATTATGACTGCCAATATCAAAAGCTTTTAAGTAATCTAAGAGCATGGGTGCAGTAGTGAAGCTTTTATCACACTGACTGGCAAAACAGAATTATTTCAGCTAGGGTTGTCTGGGTGCTGTGATCATGGCAAAAGACATGCTGTCTAGTTTTTTAACAACTGACATCAGTTTTTTGGAATATACTGGAATAAGCAACTAGAACACATACATAACTTATTCTACTGTCTTACCCCTCTTTTGTAATTTTTTTTGTACCTTTTGTAAAGATATTTCCAAAAACACAGCAGGCCAATCAATGGGACATCCAGAAGCTGACCAATAATACCTTGAGGGAGGGGCTGGGTTCTGAGCCGTGAATGTTTACATAAAACAGTTCCTGAAATAGTTCAAAAACTGGCTGCTATAGTATCACGCCTACAATTCCAAGATACGAGTATCACATCTACTTACCACTAGTCTATCTCAGTGCTGATGCCTCAAATGCCAGATGATTTACTTGTTAAAAATTTCCACTGGTAGAGAATCATGCGTTTTTTCGCTGTTAGACCCTCTTGCCAAACCTGCTTAAAATTTTGCTCTCTGTGTTGTTCAGTACAATGTTAAGAGCTGCTTCATTTTTAGACCCTCCATAAAATCTAGACAAAGTGCAGCATGGTCAGCAAAAGGGTTCTTAAAGAACAATTAAACTGCTTCATAACCATAGGAATTGTGCGCTATTGTAACAGCAGGAGGCTGAGAGTCGGTCTTTTGGGCAGCATATAATGTACACCCTTAAATGATAGAATGAAAAAAAGATGTACCCAATGGTCTGAGACAAACTTCAAAGGTATATTCTTCTTGGGTGATTAACTTTGCATTAGCTAATTTGTAATGGTCTTTCATTACATTAAGTGCCTTAGGAATGGGGTCGATTTCCATCATGATATTATTTTTATACAACAGACCATTTAAAAAAAAAAAAAACAGGTTTAAAATAGAGTTACTTAACTAGCTAAATATAGTCCTTTCAGCAGTAGAAAAGTACCACCACCACAAAAAGATCCACTCATCAGACAACTTAAAATGCGTGAATTTGTCACTAAGAGATTAGTAGCAAGTTTGTGAAATTATGCCCCCTTAAAAGAAAACTCCAGTTCCATAGCACCTGCAGATCTATTATTTATTTTCCATTAAAACTATGAACTCTTAATTCCATAAATTAGTGACCTGGATTACACATACATCCCTTGACTATGAGCAAAAGTGTTCTTGGCATCTGCTGAGATATACATTGAATGAAAATAGTTCCATTATACAACAACAACAAGAAATGTCTTTTGCAAATAACTCCAATGCACAGTAATAATAATCATTGCCTGTCAATGGGTAAAGCAGGATTTACCCATGCCTGCTGAAATTTACCAAACTGAGCTTAATCTTCATGGAGAAAAGTGTGCCAGTAATCAATCCATTCTTCGTTCATGTTTGAGCACTGATTGATAGTATAACATACAATGATTACAACAGAACCCTGTGTAGTGAAATCTGATCGCTGGATTCCCACATACTTTGCACTTTGGTATCAGGCATCCATTTCCAGTGTGGGTACCTACAAATACAACACCCGTTCCACTATGTGGACCTCTAAGACATCCCAACAGCAAAACCATTTGTAGATTCTTAACAGGAAACTGGAGCAAGTCAAAGCCACCTACACTGGGATAAATAAATAAAGAAATATGACCCAGGTGACCCACGTTCAACTACTGGCTCATGCATGTGCTGTAGCTGTTAGTGACCGGAAAGGAGTGAATGGGTAAGACTAAGTGCATCTATTGGGAGGGGGGTGCACATGTCTGAGGCATGCAAAGTGCAACAGTTTTCCCCACAGAAGACTAGAGAGATGTCCAAGATGTGCTCATTCCAGAAGGTGGTACTGTTTGTGGGTTAAAGTCATTTACAGAAGTGAGTGGCAGCCCTGCACTATGCTCATGGCACATCCTTCCAGATGGATGCACACTGGGGTGTATGAGGGGACTTTAGGTCTATGTATATAACACATCCTTCCAGATGGATGCACACTGGGGTGTATGAGGAGACTTTAGGTCTATGTATATAACGCATCTTTCCAGATGGATGCACACTGGGGTGTATGAGGAGACTTTAGGTCTATGTATATAACACATCCTTCCAGATGGATGCACACTGGGGTGTATGAGGAGACTTTAGGTCTATGTATATAACACATCCTTCCAGATGGATGCACACTGGGGTGTGTGAGGAGACTTTAGGTCTATGTATACAACACATCCTTCCAGATGGATGCACACTGGGGTGTATGAGGAGACTTTAGGTCTATGTATATAACACATCCTTCCAGATGGATGCACACGGGGTGTATGAAGAGACTTTAGGTCTATGTATATAACACATCCTTCCAGATGGATGCACACTGGGGTGTATGAGGAGACTTTAGGTCTATGTATATAACACATCCTTCCAGATGGATGCACACTGGGGTGTATGAGGAGACTTTAGGTCTATGTATATAACACATCCTACATCCTTTCAGATGTTTGCACACTGGGGAGTATGAGGAGACTTTAGGTCTATGTATACAACACATCCTTCCAGATGGATGCACACTGGGGTGTATGAGGAGACTTTAGGTCTATGTATATAACACATCCTTCCAGATGGATGCACACTGGGGTGTATGAGGAGACTTTAGGTCTATGTATATAACACATCCCTTCAGAAGGATACACACTTGGGTGTATGAGGGGAGTTAGGGTCATAGAGAGAAAACTCTGATCCTTATGTGGCCGATGACATCACTTCTGGTTCACTTGACATTTATCCCTAAGGGAACAAATGGGCTTCAGGGTTATAACCAGAGGCACAATGAGTGGGCTAACTGGGTGGGAGGCTCAGTGGTCAATGGGAAACTAGAACAAATAAAATAAATTGCTACGGGTCCAGATCTGAGCTCCACACAAAGCAACTGGGAACTAGATCTAGGGTAAAATTTTCTTTTACCACCTCCATCAGAAATATTCCAGCATCAAGCAACATTATAATACAGACGAAGGGAATAATATGTCTGTCTTGTTGATTTTTCTCTCCCAGAAATCTCTACTAAAGAGCAGAGAGACACTGGGCAGCAGAAAGAACTAGTAGATTTTCTTTCACTGGTGGAGCGGCTGAATAAATCTCAACTCTGGCAGCTGTAGTAGGAAAGTACAGTTTTGTACCAAGACAGGAGGGATAGCCAGAGGCCTGTGCTGAGGAAGCAAGAGAAAATCCCTGAGCCTTTTCTTGGAATCTGAGTAATCTTGGCCTTTCCAGTGGAAGTGTTCCCTCAAGGTATGTAAGGTTTCCCCAAAGGAATAGTCCTCAGGGGGGGAAACAGAGGGAATGGACTCCTCAGCATCAGAATCTTCAAAAGGGGAATATGAATATTCCTGTTCCTCAGTATGTTCTGAGGTAATAGAGGCCTGGTCTGAGGAAGGGTAGTCTTCCTCCATTCTGGGCCTTTTGTCCGAGGGGGGTTGAGAACCCCTGATAAGAGTAATCAAATCCTCAGCCATTTTGAGCATCTGTTTTTTAGGCATGGGGCCTTGAGAGGGGCTCTGTGGAGCTTGTCTTTTAGTCTTCATGGCTGCTTTAGATTTTGTGAAAGCTTTAATGGAAAAAGAGGAAGGCCTGAAGACACCTTGAGAGGTTGCAGGCCTGTCTAAACTCTGAGTTTCCCCGCCAAGAGTGGCGTCGGTATCTGTAGTCGGGGTTGGGGCCGAGGAGCCTGCGCACTCGGGCACAGAAGACACTGCTAAAGAAGCGTCATTGGTACTCAGGGGCTGCATAGGCACCTCTCTGAGAACCGGAGCACCAGTAGCCGGCTTTAGTGTGGTGTTGGTAGAAGTCGCGGACCTCGTGTGTCGGTCCTTATCTTTGCGTCTTTTACTCAAAACTGGAGTCGGAGTATCTGACGACATAATGTAATGTAATTAAATTTTTTACCAAAATAGTGTTGGGCGAACTCCGCCCGACGCTTAATAGTGCATTTGTTGAATCTAGCACAAAAATGACAGGCCGAGACGTCGTGGTCTGGGCCTAAGCAAGGAATGCAGAAGGAATGAAAATCCTTATGCGGTATTTGCTTCCCACAAGAAATGCAATTATTAACTTTGTCTGACATCGGTCTGAGGCAAGAAAAGTTTCCCCAATGGGGTACTTAGCTTTCAAGAAGACTTCAGCTGAAAAATTTTCGTAATCTCAGGAGCTGGCCGACCGGCACTTGCGAACTGCTTCTGCTTCGGGCACCGCGCGGCAAGAAAAACTGAAGAAAATGGCATCGGCTGGTTCTTTTATACCCCTGCCGCACTGACGTCAGGGAAGAAGCGACGACATCCGACGCCGGACCTAGACTTTGGAATTCGGCTGACCGAGGACCCGCCTGACGGCAGGACAACCCATCTGTTATGACTGCAGCTGTATGCACGATGAACATCTGTACGAAATAAAAGAGGAGCTTCAGTCTATTACTTCTGCCCCTGTAGAATCACCAGTACAGACCACATAGTTTTTAATTAGAAAAAAGGTTCCCTCTGATTCTTTCATTAAGACACCATGTTTTGCTTTACCTAATTTTTTAACTTCCTGTCAAAAAATAAAGGGTACAGCTTTATAAGCCTTTTAGAACACAAGAAAAAGTTCTAGCTAGTCAACTGTTTTTAATTTATCATGGTACTCAAAATAATCTATATCTCGATTATCATACAAAAAGCAAAGTCACTGCAGATGAAAATCTTCTAGAGGAATATAATGCTCACAAGTCCAACTACTTGCAATTTTCTTTAGGAACCATATTCAGAAAGACAACAAAACCATGGAGCATAACTGGAATTTGATTTTATCAGGGAATAAAAGTAGACTTTTGATGAAATTTATGAAAATATTTGGCATGGAAGATGATAATTTGGTATTAGGAATTCGGACTGAATTTACATATTCTTTGAGGTACAAAAACGGGGCTAGGCATTTAATTTAAAGTTTGGTAGGCATCCAATAACTATTTCGGATCACGTGCCAATAATAACTTCAATAAAAATGCAGGGCATTGAAATAAAAATGAGACAGTGGAGCTTTCCCACCTATCTGTTAAGAGAGGAATTTAAGGAATAGGTCGTGGTAATTATTCTGGAGTCATTAAGGAAGATAGAAATTTCTTCTGAATATACAGCTAGGGTGTGGGACAAAATTAAAGTGGAGTTTAAAAATAGGGTGGAAAGAGAGAGATATTGTTAAGAGGAGCAAGAATTATTTAGGGGTATGGACACATGTTACAATATTGCAGAATAGGGGGATTCTCACAGAACAAGAGCAGGAGCAAAAGAAAGTGAAGGATTACCTTGATAATATGCTTAGTTTAGAAAGACTGCTGTTAAGCAACTTTTTTGGATAATACCTCCACAGCACAAAAACTTTTAGCAGAACAACTCAGGCAACAGAAAGTAGAAAGACTTGTCATGAAGCTTAAGGAGCCTATAACAAGGAAGAAAACCTAAGATCATGTAAAAGTACTAGAAATACTTCAGAAATTTTATGAAACTCTTCATAAAGCAGAGAAATATGGAAATCAAGAAAGGTAAAAATGGAAATGTTTACAGAAGAATTAAATATGACAAGGTTAGAGGTACAGGATGTTCAATTACTAACTGGATAGGAAGATACGAGATAAAAAATGTCGATGTGTAACCAATCTACAGGAAAATATCTAGGAATAGATGGTATTCCTGTCGAAGTCTGGAAGCTAGAAGGGAAAAACTGATGAAGATTGGAAGGTTTAGTTTAACAGTATTTTAAAAGAAGCACTAACATCTTGGAAAAGATGGTAAAGAACCATCAAATCCAGCTTCGTATAGGCCCATTTCAATTCTAAACCATGATTATAAAGTGCTTATGTCTATAATGGCTAAAATAATAATACAGTGATGCCACAATTGATAGATATGGATAAATGTGGTTTTGTGGCGGTGGCAAACATTTGACAACATTAGCAGAACATTGATGATCCAGAGGGAAGCAGAATGTAAGAAAATACCACTACTGTTGTTCGGTCTTTATGCAGATAAAGCATTGAAAAGAATAAGGTGGGATTTTATGAGCAGGGCAATGGAAGCATTTGAATTCCCTGATAAAATAAGGTTGATTACGACAATGTACGAGGGATCGGAGGTGAAAATTAAAGTGGGCAGGTTCCTCGCTGACAAGTTCTGTTTGAGCAGAGGAACCTGGGAGGAGTGTCTTCTTTCTCCTTTGTTATTCACGTTATACTTAGCGGTAGCATTGTTGCCTCACAGCAAGAGGTTCTCCTGTTCGATTCTCTGCTGGAGTGCCTTCTGTGTGGAGTCTGTATGCCCTCCCTGTGGTCGAGTGGCCTCCGAAAGACATGCGTGAATGGGCGTGCCTTCACTGAAGGTTGGGTGTCGGGCTGGCAACTCGGCACCATAAAAAAAAAAAAAAAATCTACTGCCAATCATTAGCAGACCGGAGTTCCGCTGTGGCGACCCCTAACCGGGAAAAGCCGGAAAGATAGCACTACTGGCAAAGAAAATAAGGGACTCAGAAATTCAAGTACACATTTGGTATGGTAGTCAAGAAGAAGCTGGCTTTATTTGCAGATGATATTATTTTATACCTGATAAAACCACAAAAGGATATTTCAGTGTTGTGGAACATTTTGAGTCAGTTTCATGTCTGTTTTGGATGCAAAATAAATGAAGACAAAACAAAGGCAATGGCTGTAAATTATGTACCCACATGAATGGGTTCAGTAATACCCATATTTATGGGAGCATGATGAAATGAGGTACTTGGAACATGGATTAAAAAGGATTTTGTTATGGAAGCTAAGGATATGTGGAAGAGACAAAAAAGATAATACAAAAAAAAAAGAGAATTTGAAAGCTCTATTTTATGGATATCAAGAAGCAAGCAATCAAAATGCTTTTAGTCCCTTTAGTTTTATACACAGGTTAGGCATATTTTTATCAACCAGAAGAGAAGCTGTAGATAGCAATTAATAGAGTTATTTTTTCTGGGAGGGGAAGATGGCAACATTCAAGTATGATAAGCTGATCTTTCAAATAGTAAAGGTGATTTGGGATAACCTGATTTCAAGGGGTATCTCATAGCTACACAGTTAAGGCTCCTACACATATCACAAGCAAAAAGCTGTAATTCAAAGTGGAACATGATGATGATGATGATGAAACAGGGGGGGAAGCTCAAGAAACAAGGGGCGACTGGGATTTTGGATGTAGATCCTTAAGCCTAAAACGTGGCTTTTCAGCGCTTCTGTGGATCCCTAGTGATATCTGCATTGCTTACTGTACTTATTTCCTTGTTTCACTTGAAAGAAAGTTACTGTTTGTCATTTTTGCATTTAAATTACCTGTAACACATTGCATTAAAGTTACCTGGCACTTGCTCACTAAAGCAATTATATAAGTCAGCACTAAAAAATTAAAAGCACTACACCCTCACAAACTCCCCTTGAGTACCTTGTTCCCCATTGGCCCTTTTTTTCAATTATAAAGGAATTCCCAATACTATTCTAGCATGTCCGCATGTCCAAAGGTCAGTTGTCAATCTCCTCTCTGGTCCAGCTGGTGAATCTGGGAATCTTGAGGCAATGTTACAACTGCCTCATGTACACAGACAACTCTCTCCTCCTCCCAACAAATTCCAACACATGTGAGAGATGCAACCATAAAGCCAAACTGGAGGCTAAGCTCTCTCAACTCAGTACTGGCGTAACCAGTCAGGAGGATTAGGAAACCACACTCACTACAATTCCAGTGTCACAAAGACCTACCACGACAGCAAACCAAACACATAAACACACAAAAACATACTTGGAGGCTCTAAATAAAAATCTGCCTAAGCAGCAGAGACCTCCAAAGCAGACACCCAAGCAACCGCTACCCCAAAACAAAACACGTGCAACACATAGCTCACAAAGCCAGTGTGCCGAACAGTCACAGCCCTTAAGGCTAAACAACAAACCTGATACACTTATAGTAGGTGACTATCGTCAGGCACACTGATGTCCCGCTCACCAGGCTGAACAAGGAGAAGGTCACGGTGAGCTGCCTGTCGGGCGCTATGATCCGCCATATAACACAAGCACTCAGGTCACTCCAAGGCAAGTACAAATATGACTCAGTCATTGTCCATGCTGGTGTGAATGACCTGAGATGTACCTCCCTGGACTACATGAAAAGAGACATAGAGGAGCTCTCTGAGCATGTAGCCCAGGCCGGTATGACCCTGACCTTGAGTAGCATCTTACCCTCACCAAGAATGATGCTACAATATGAAGACAAGATGATCAATTTCAACAACTGGCTTAAGTATTGGTGTCATTCAAATGGGATCCAATGCCTGTCAGCCTGGGATGACATGCTCGACAAGCCACGATGCTTCGCTAGGGACGGTTTGCACCTATCACCCCTGGGCTTTCGGATATTGGCAAAGGTTCTTGCTACTCCCATAGTGCCTTTTTTAGGCAAGGCTCAAAAGGCAAACACACCTCCATAGGTATCACAAGGGATAAGAAACTAAGAGTAATGCTACTCAACGCCAGAAGTCTAAACCTCAAGATGCATGCACTTGAAACTCTCCTTAGCATGGAGAACATTGATATCTGTACAGTAACAGAAACCTGGTTCAAGGTTCCCGAGAGCGCCCCAGCACTACCAAGTTATACCTCATACCATGCTTTTCGGCCCCAAAACTTGGACCGAACCAGAAAAGGAGGGGGAGTATCGATATTCGTCAAAGATACCCACACCTCCAGGTTGGTGGCACAGCACGAAGCATCAGAGACTATCCATGTGCAACTAACAGTGGGTAAAACTGCCTTCCAGTTTATAGCCTGCTACAGACCACCATCCCAAACCAAGGAACCCCACTCAGCCTTCCTGAGAACACTGGAAAATATGAAGGTCTCTCCAAACACCATTATATTGGGCGACTTCAACTACCCAAACTTAGACTGGGAGCATTACTCTAGCTCCAACACCCTAGCTCAAAAGTTCCTAGAATTTGTAAACTCAAATGCTATGGAACAACTTGTTACCACTCCCACAAGAGGGGAAAACATACTGGACCTGATCATCACCAACATGGGGACTATATGCTCTAGACCAGAAGTGTATCCCTCACTGATAAGATCAGACCATAAACTAATCTCACTGGATATTCACATCCCGACTCCACCCCCTGCCCAGAAAACCACAGTGAAAATCTTCTCTAAAGCAAATTTCACACTCCTCAAAACCGAGGTGGAATCCTTCAGAGCCCCCGGGCCTGTGGAAAGTATGGCCCAGACCGCAGAATCCTTTATAAACGCATTCTATGAACACCTTCAGGAATGCATGGATCATGCAATCCCAAATAAAACCAAGACCCAATCCTCCAAAGGCAGACGTCCTGTCTGGTGGACCCCAGCCATAAACAAACTATACAACAGAAGGAGGACGCTACTACATGATAGAGCAAAATCCCAAAAAGGGAAGGCATCTCTGATCAGTGTTAGCAAAAAACTACGGGCACTCAAAATCGTCTAAGGCCAGCGTCGAGAGAAAAATTGAACAGGACACTAAGGATAATCACAAGGCTTTCTTTAGTTATGTTAGGAACCTAGGTGGGAATTTCGATATGCTCAGAATTGGTCCAAAATGACAAAAAAATACACCAAACCCACAGACATTGCCAACATCCTAGCTGACAGGTTCAGCGCAAACTTCTCCCCCCCCTCCCCACCAAAAGGGCAAATATCTATCCCAGCAGAGTGCTGCCTCCCTGACATCTCAGATGCTCAGGTAAGAGCCGCCCTCTCCAAAGCAAAAAAACACATCATCAATGGGACCAGACGGTGTCCCGGGCTGCGTCCTACATGAACTCCAAGAAGAGCTAAACCCAAACATAAAACTACTGTTCAATCTCAGCCTTAACGCAGGATATGTACCCAAAGAGTGGCGTACAGCAACAGTGGTCCCTCTCCACAAAGGTGGTGCCTCAACGGATCCTGGAAACTATCGCCCCATAAGCCTGACTAGCTTGGTCTGCAAAGCTATGGAAAGGATCATCATGGACCTCATAAATAAAGATATTGGGGACCTACAGACACTGGATCCTACCCAGTTCTGCTTTGTTAAGGGCAGATCCTGCCTCTTAAACCTGGTCAATTTCTTTGAAACAGTCACCAAGGCCATTGACGAGGGGAAGGTGGTCCACACAGACTACCTGGACCTCGCAAAAGCCTTCGATACAATACCCCACTCGGGCATTATAGATAAGCTCACCAGCTTAAATATAAACCCCTATGTCAGTAGATGGGTTGCAAACTGGCTCAAGGACAGAACCCACATGGTTAGAATTGCTGGAGCCATGTCAGACTCCAAATCAGTTACAATTGGCATCCCACAAGGCTCAGTCGTGGGACCTCTCTTGTTCGGTATATATTTCTCGGAGGTACAGGCCAACATAGAAGGACTGTGGCTGACCAAGTTCGCAGATGACTGCAAACTGGGCGCCATAATCGACTCTCCAGCCGACACAAGCATCCTCCAAAAGGGACTCACAGAAACAGACAACTGGTGCCAGAGCCATGGCCTCAAGCTAAACACCAAAAAGTGTATAGTCATCCCCTTTGGCAAAAACAAAGTGCCCACAAATTACCACATAGGTGGTAATCCATTAAGTACAGAAGAAGTAATTAGGGACCTGGGGACCCAAGTTGATAGCAATCTCTCATTTGACAACCATGTGGCCAAAGTGGTTAGAAAAACATTTTATAGAGCCCACCTAATCATGAAGAGATTCACATCTAGATCAGGGGAGGTCATTGTGCCTCTTTACTTATCCCTCATCAGGCCCATATTTGAGTACAATGCCCCTTTTGGGATGTACCTTACCAGACACCTGCAGCAACTGGAAAGACCCCAAAAGTACCTCACCAAGAGGATCAAAGGGCTCAAACAGATGCCATATGCTGCCCGGTTAAAGAAACTCCAGCTCTACTCAGTGGCATACCGCCTGCTCAGAGGCAATCTGTGCCTGATGTATAAAGCCATGTCCAATCTGGAATTAATGGACATGCTGCACCTCAGAAAATCCAAATCCCATCGGGCTACGCGCTCGAGAGACTTGAACCTCAGCACTGAAATAAATAGGACATGCTGGAGGGACAGATTCATAACCCAGAGGCTCCCTTCACTCTGGAATAAAATCCCAGTCCAGGTTAGGCAGAGTCCCTCACTGACTCTCTTCAAGAGGAATCTTGATGAGTGGATGGGGGATCGTAGGTTTACCCCGGGTATCACTTCTGTGTCACTGTTAGACAGAGGCACAGTATACTAACCTCGAAAAAGGGCATAGCAAAATTAATTTAAAATGGGTGGCGAAAGCCAAACACACTCTGGCTAGGCTTATAAATGCCCTAGGGCAGATAGCCTAGTATGAACCTATGAACCTATGAAGAAGAATAACAACAACCATACAGAATATTATATATTCATAAAGTAGCAGAAAGTATTCTAAGAAATAAGCCAACATGGGAATTGAAAAAGGAGATTCTGCCAATAGGGATAGCTGCTATTAGGGATACAGACAATAGTCTGTACAGACCTCTCAACCTCTCATCAGCAGAAATCTGGGCAAAGCCTAAAAATAACAGGGGGGACAAAGTCCCAAAAATAGGGACAATTTTTAAATATTGTTTTTATAAACTTAGAAAGTTGCTAGAATAATAGGGTTTGTGTTAGCATGCATTTTCTGATATGAAGACAAACTCATATGCGAGTCATTTAGTGATTTCAATAATCAGTAATGTGCCAGAAAACCACAAATTTTATGAGGAACAGAACGAAAATGTGAGTCAGAAATCTGGATATTTTGTAAAAATCTGGACAGTTAAAAGACATGACAACGGGTAAGATGGGCAAACATATATTGGAGAAAACTGGAACAGGAACCAAGGTACTGGAAGCAAATAACTAGAGAGTGAAAGGTAACAGTATGGGAAGAAGTTAAGTTCTTATTTGGACTGCAGGCTACAGATTGCCTTCCATATAAAAGAGTGATATCAGAGTATAGGCAAAGAGAAATAAATAGGGGGTCCTAAACGAAAGACCATCACTGGTAGAGTTTTTAGCAGAGTTTAGAACAGAAGTTGCCATTAAGAAAGGAATAATTAGTACAGCATATAAAATATTGCATGATAACTATAAAAATCAATCAGAGGAGGCAAGGAAGGATTAGGAAGAGAGATTAGATAAGCAATTCACAAAAACAATGGGGGGATAAAATCTAGAAAATTTAAGATCTTTGCCTGGAAATGTTTACACTGGTATTTTTTATACCCCCAGCAGACTTCAAAAAGTTTATTTTTCCTCCGGTAGATAAATGTTGGAGGTGTGATGGGGAAGAAAGATGCAACTTGGAACATATTTTCTGGGAGTGTAATGAGTTGGCAGACTTTAAAGATTCCCTGCAGACTGCTCCGTTGGAAATGCTGGGTGAGCAAATTGGAATAACTAGGGAAATTATTTTTTTGAGCTATAATACAGAATCTGAATAGTTTAGACACAGTAACGCCTTGCTGAGACTAATTATGACAGCAGCCAAAAAAGCAGTTACTAGAAAATGGAAATAAAGTCTAAAGCAACTTTACTTGAAGCAGCAAAGATAGTAAGAGAGATAAATCAACTGGAACTGGGATCTTTAGAAAAGGGTAGGAGCAAATTAAATAGGAAAAATGAGAAATGTGGGATTAATACATGCAGAGGGAGGTTTAAAACAAGGTAGGATTTGAATGAGCCATGTAATGTTTGACTAACAATGATTGGATATGTTAAAAGTGATGTATAATGTTTGCAGCTACAGTTGCTTTGACACAGTTTGGAATGTATAATGTTTCCAACTGAGACTGTATCGCTATGGTTTATTTTCGTTTATATAAATGTAACATGGCCTGTGTCATACACCATAATTCAATAAAGATGTTTCTTCTTTACAAAAAGCTAGACACAAAAAAGGATTGATATCAGAGTATAGGCAAAGAAAAAAAAGGGGGGATTCTAAATGAAAGACCAGCACTAACAGAGTTTTTAGTTGAATCTAGTACAGAAGCTGCTGTTAAAAGGGATAATTTGTACAGCTAGAGTGCCTTCCGTGCACAGTCTGCATGTCCTCCCAGCAGTTGAGAGAACGTTAAAGACATGCAGGTAGGTGCGTGCGTGTGTGGGTGTTCCTTCTTTGAAGGCTGGGCACTGGGCTGACAACTCGACACTGGAAAAATCCACTGCCAATCATTAGCGGACCGGCAATCCGCTGTGGTGACCCCTAACCGGGAAAAGCCAAAAGACTTTTTTAGTACAGCATAGGAAATACTGCATGATAACTGTAAGAATCAGAGGAGGTTAGAAAGGATTGGGAAGAGAGATTGGATAAAAAATTCACAAAGAAACAAAGGGGATATACGTACATCTCCCTAATATGCAAAGTCTAGAAGACCTAGGATCTTTGCTTGAAGTGTTTACATAGGTATTTTTATGCCCCCAATAGACTCCACAAAATTTTCACTCGGCTAGATATCAAATGTTGGAGGTGTGAAGGGAAAGAAAGATGTAACTGGGAACATATCTTTTGAGAGTGTATTGAGTTGGCAGACTTTAAAAATTCTCTGCAGACTACACCATCAGAAATACTGGGTGAGCAAATTGGTTTAACTAACAAAATGACTTTTTGGGCTATGATACAGAATCAAAATTGCCTAGACAGAGTAAGACTTATGACGGCTGCCAAAAAAGCAATTATTAGAAAGTGAAAATCAAAGTCTAAACCAACTGTACTAGAAGTAGAGAAGATAGTAACAGGGATAAAACAACTGGAAAGGGGATCTTTATAAAAGGGTGGGAACAAATTACATAGAAAAAATGGGAATTGTGAGAACAATACATGCAGATGCAGAATAATGTTTTGGAGAAGGAATGAGGTTTAAAAGAAGGCAGGATTTGAATGAACTATGTAATGATTAATTGGCAATGACTGTATAGATTAAATATGTCAATATGATTTTGTTTTTATTTATATAAATGCATGACTGCCTATATCATAACTGATAATTTATAAAAATGTTTCTTATATAACAACAAAAAAAAGACATGGAGCCTAAACAGCTCTAATAATAATAAATGCATGCTAGCCAACACCTTAGGTATAGAGAGAAATAGCCTGGACTATGACCTAGATGACCAGAGTTTGAATAGTTGCTTAGGAACCTGCTGGAGCGAGCTTTAGGTGAAGGGAGCAGTGATGTGGGGATATCAACTCATCCGGACACTCAGCACTGTAAAATCTCCAGTGGAAATATGAAATATGGAGGGGAGGGGGCAACGCTGTCTTGAGGAGTTACATCACTTACAGGAATGAGTGGCACACCCTCAGTGACCCTACTACACAGTGAACCCTAGGGTTGTTATGGGCATGTGCAAATGGGTTAAGGCCTTAAAGCCATGAAGCTCCCTTTTTTCAGACCGGTCATAGCTCCATTTTCCACTGCTTGGCTCTCATCTCCTGCAAGAAGGAATGGGGTTTAAGGGACAGCTGAGACAGGAAAGCTTAATAATTGCCAAAGCAGGGAAAGGAAAAATATAAATAAATACAGCAACAAACAAGTTTTACTTGGAACAGCAGACTAACTAGAAGCAAATCAGTGATCTCTCCAGAAAAAAAAAAAAGCAGTGTAAGACATGAAGTGCTCTCTCCTTTACATAAAGTCCCCTTCAAATGTTCAAAGCCCAGGATTGTAGCACCATGCCCCTAAAGACCTTCAAATGCTGAAAACATTTAGGTTAAAGGTCTGGAGACTAGTGTCCACTACAGATAATTCTCAATCACACAGAGAATTCTTAAAGCACTGAAGACTGATATCCATCCATGACTACTTCTCTTTCGCATAAAAAATTCTTAAAGCAATTTTCATTATGATAAACACTGACCAGCCATGAAACGAACCGACACGGAAACATGAAATATATGGAGGATCCTTATAAGCAGTTTAAGTCTTTGTCTAAAACATCTGGAATGCACAAAATAAATCTCTTTAAAGATGCACCTTTTTATCTATCAAACAGAAATGAAGCAGACAGAGCTTTGCCAGTCCCTCAATAGCCCATCTTTTGCGACAGGGACATAGGAAAACCAAAGAAAGTAAGATCAATACTCTGTGTGCCTCCATCTGCCATTAGCGAAAAAACAGAAGTTATATATTCACCACAGGGCTGAATCTTTTCATACTGACCTGTTTGATATGACTGATGGACAGGGAGACATGTTTTCAGATCCAATTTGGTCCATCTAGTGCTGCAGGCCTCAAGCTCCATTAAGATTCTTTTGGCCCATAATCCCCAGTGTACACCAAGTCTCCTCTGATCAAGTTTACTGACTAAGGGTAGAGGACTATGTAGTAGTATTTCTTTTCAAACACCTTTATTGAATTATCACTTGTAACATAGGCAAATTTACATTCTTAAAAAAATGATCAAAGTATATTAATATAAACATTACATTTCACATATATTGCTAGTTATATAGGATACTCTACCAAATTCCCAAGAAGATGTGACAATTTAGATGGGGAATGCAGGAACAGTAATGTTGTCCAATGGACTAGGATGAAAGGATCCAGTGTTGTAGTACACATGTAATTTCCACATCCTACTCATCCAGTCTGTCTAATCCAACTGTTGGGTCAGAATCCAAAGTTACCTGAAAACCCCAGGTGGCATCATGAAAGGATACCCTTAAGGATTGTCCCTCCAAAGGAAGTTCTGGATCTGGAAATTATATCCAGTCCATCAGGTGGAATGCATATCCCTTTGTTCATGTTGTTTGGCAAAGGTGTGCAACATGAGACCAAGTTGCTGCAGCACAACTACCTTCCACAGCAGAACTCGTGAAAAAGGCTGTTGTGGCACTGAGTGACCTTGCAGAATGAGCTTTATGCTTAGCTGCAAGGATCTGTTCTGTGATATTTATGCAGATGAAACACAAGCAGATAGCTATATGGGCAAGGCTACTTTACACACTTTTCATGCTAATTGGTCAGCAGTAAGAGAGATGAACAAGTGTTTTATCTTTTCTGACTGCTTTTGTCCTATGGAGATGGACACTCAGCTGGCTATGAAAACTGAGAGCAAGAGGAAGATACCTTCTTTGTTAGAATAGATAGGAAAGAAAACCAGTCGAGGTACAGGTTAGTTCAAATTGCTCTGAAGACAAGGTGGCCTAGCAACAGACCTGGGGAATTATAGACCCATAAGCCTGACCATCATCTGTAAGGCCATGGGAGCAAGAGGAAGATACCTTCTTTGTTAGAATAGATAGGAAAGAAAACCAGTCGAGGTACAGGTTAGTTCAAATTGCTCTGAAGCCAAGGTGGCCTAGCAACAGACCTGGGGAATTATAGACCCATAAGCCTGACCATCATCTGTAAGGCCATGGGAGCAAGAGGAAGAAACCTTATTTGTTAGAATAGATAGGAAAGAAAACCAGTCAAGGTACAGGTTAGTTCAAATTGCTCTGAAGACAAGGTGGCCTAGCAACAGACCTGGGGAATTATAGACCCATAAGCCTGACCATCATCTGTAAGGCCATGGGAGCAAGAGGAAGATACCTTCTTTGTTAGAATAGATAGGAAAGAAAACCAGTCGAGGTACAGGTTAGTTCAAATTGCTCTGAAGACAAGGTGGCCTAGCAACAGACCTGGGGAATTATAGACCCATAAGCCTGACCATCATCTGTAAAGGCCATAGAACGTATCATTATGGACCTCATAAATAAAGATATTAAGGAACCTCTAAACTCTGGATCCTACAAAATTTGGCTTTGTGAAGGGCAGATCCTGCCTGTTAAACCTGGTGGATTTCTTTGAAAATGTGACCAAGGCCACTGACAAGTGTAAATCTGTGCACACAGCATACTTCACCCTAGCAAAGGCTTTCAACGCAATCCCACATTCAGGCAATACCGATAAACTTAGCAAACTGAATGTAAACCCTTCATTGTAAGATGGGTTTCCAACTAGCTCACAAACCGGTCACACACTTTCAAAGTGGGTGACTCCACATCAACCATGAGACCTGTTATCAGTGGGGTGCCACAAGGGTCAGTGCTGGGACCCATACTGTCTGGTATATACTTCTCAAAAGTTCAGGTCAAAACTAAGGGGTTGTGGCTGACCAAGTTTGCAGACAACGGCAAACTAGGTGCAATCACTGAATTCCCAAATTATGTCAGCATACTCCAGGAGGGTCTCACACAGACCAACAACTGGTGTATTAGTCACGGTTTCAAAGTGATTGCAAAGAAATGCTTCATCATTCTCTTCAGCACAAACAATGTCCCCTCACACTATCAAGTCAACAATACCCTAAGTACCCATGTAGTGGTAAGGGACCTGGGATCTCAAGTTGACTGAGACCTCGACTTCGACCACTATGTGCCTGCTTGTAGTAAGGAAAGCTTTCTACGGTAGCATACTTGATTAGTAAAGGCATCGCCTCGAGAGCAAAAAAAAGTTATAGCCCCCTACACTCAGCACTTATCCTGCCCACAACTGAGTATAATGCCCCGTTTGGCATGTACTGTACTAAGCACCTGCAGCAATTAGAGAGCCCTCAGAGGTTTCTAACAAAGATCATCAACAGGCTCCAGCATGTGCCTTACACAGACCAACTGAAGTCCCTGTCACTATATTCTGGATTGTATAGACATCTTAAGGGAGACTTATGTCTGGCCTACACAGCAATCCAAGATCCAAACCTAATGAACTTACTGCATATCCGTAAATCAAACGGGACTAGGGCTACCAGTTTCAGGGACTTAAATATGGCCTGTGACTTAATTAGGACATGCTGGAGGGACAGACTTATCTCTCAGCGACTGCCAAGTCTTTGGGACAAGCTAGTAATTCATGGGAAACACAGCACCTCTATGACACTGTTCAAGAGGAACCTGGCGGAGTGGATGGGGCACTGTTATTTCTTACTGGGGATAGAGCCCACAACCTTCCTGGACATGGGCAGTCATCACAAATTGCAATCTTGGGTATTGACCTGCATTTCTATGGTATTACACTGGGATGAAATGTCTAGGCTTAAACTGACCTTCAGGTCGACAGCCTAGTAATCTCCTATGATCCTACAAACAAAGAAAAGATTAGTTCAGAGAGATATTCTCCCTTTATGGAGGACCAAATATGGAAGACGGGAAAGACCAGGCCTGTAATTCTGAAAATATTGTGGATTTTATTGCCATTAAAAACTGAGTTTTTCAATGCAGAAAATGTAGATATGCTGAAGACACTTGCCTAAAAGGGGCCTTCATCAATGCCTCGAATACTAAATTTGGTTCCCATGGTGGCTCCATTACTTTTATTGAAGAGCAGAAAAGAAAAGTTCCCATCAAAAAGGCCTTGCATAATTTCTGAGAGGCAATGGAGTGAGAATCAATGCCATTGTGGAAGTTGGGTATCAATGTTAGTTGTACTTTAATGTAGAATAACCTGATCCTGTGTCGAATAAGTCTGAAGGAAAGGTACAGTCGTGCAAGCTGAACTTACCATAACAGCAGATGTTAGAATAATCACTGCTTCAGTAGCCTTAGCTACATGGGTCATATTCTGCCAAAAAATGTAAACGCTGGACAACATCCAAACCTTCGGGGCACCCTCCATGCTCCCTAAGTGTCAAACAACTCAAGCTGTGCTAACTAAAAGACAAATTTGGGCAGAAACCTTTCAAAGATTTCCTGTCAGCAAAAAGAGGGAGGTTGAGCCCTGAAAGGACAATGTTATAAACAACAAAAAATAAATGTCTACACCATGGCATATTAAAAAAACACACACACACACACACACACACACACACACACACACACACACAAAAGGGATAAAGGGAAGGAGCAGCTTCTGCTGTAGTGATCATTTGAACATCTACTTTTATGTGTGTATCAGACACCAGTTCTTCTACAAATAGAGGTAGTTTGTGATGAAGCTTGTGGTAATTTTCCCTGGCTGTTTCCAAAATAAGGAAGAAACAAGGCTGCCTGAGCCAGAAGGGAGTCACTACAATGATTTGGGGGCATTCCTTCTGAATCTTCAGAAGTACCCTGGATATTATTGAAAAGGGTGGAAATGCATACAAGTACATTCCTGTTAAAGGAAAAGAAAAGGCATCTGTTTTCCAGACCTTCTTGCATGGAGTAATTGAACAAAATCTTGCCAGATGATCATTCAGAGAGGAGGTAAAGAGGTCTACTTGAGGAATTCCCCACAGTTGGATCAAATCTTGGCAGACCCCTGGCCCTACTCAGCTTGTCTGCCATTCAGTTTTGCTCTGACTGGAATATAGGACACCTGTAGAGTAAGATTGTGCTGTGAAGCTATAACACAAGCTAACATGGCTAGTCTGCAAAGCAGGTATGACCTGTTTCCCCCTTGCATGTTGACATGCTACATGACTGTGGCATTATCCGTAACCACTTGAAAAGGACCAAAGATGTTTCGGAGAGTTGAGTGCTTTGATCATGGAAAGCATCTCCTTGATAATTCTGTGCTTAAATCTGTCCTTGGTGTCCCAAACCCCCTGCACTTTTATCCCCCTGAAACTGCTCTGCAAGCAAAGTCCAAAGTGTCTGTGGTGACTGACTACTTTGGAGTAGGAAGGAAGCAGGGAAGACCTGGATTTAAGGCCATCTGAAGTCTCCACCAAAAGACTTCTCTTCTAACAACCTCCAGCACTGGGATTTGAAAAAAAATAAAGGGTGTTGATGCTGGGACCAAAGAGATTTCAGATATCACTATATCTTTCTTAGGTGGAGTCTTGCTGGGAATATCATGAGAAGCAGATGCCAAAATCCTGAGGTATTCCCTCGCAGTGACAAAAGTCTGAGTGGAAAACTTTAGAAATAGATCTAAATAAAGACCCATTTTTTTCCTGTGGAATAAAAAGTTCTTTGAACTGAGATATCTAGTTGACTTCCCAAGAACGCAATTCTGAGTGAGGAGGTCAAGAGAGACTTTTGAATGTTCTTTTGGAATCCCAGCTTGTGTAAGAAGGGATCTCTCACCCTAGATAGAGATTCCGGACACACTGCAAAGAAAAGCAAGTCATATAAATATGGAAAAATATGGATTCCCTGTAGCCCGCAATGAGCTATAACTGCAGCTAGACATTGTGAACACTCTTGGTACCGTGGATAGTGCCAAAGGTGACGCAGAGGACAGATAATGTGATCCAAACACACAAAACCTTAAGAAACGTCTGAAGTTTGGATAAATAGGGATGTAATCAGAAAAAGAAGTTATGTACTTACCATAATGTTCCATGTGAGTTATTCATCTCGCCTTTATTCTCACTGATGGGTTCGACATGTCCGATAGCAACGCTCAAGGTTTGCCAGTAGCTCGAGACCAAGCCCCTTATCCCACAATGCACTGCTGGAATTACCTCAGATCTTGTTTGCTGCGAGTATATATACCCTTTTATTTATTTCTTTTTCTACAAGGAAGCACTTCCCAAAGGGGAAGAAGAAATATTGAATAACCAGGATGGTACCAGCCTCTAAGTCAACTGGCAGCTGGGAGGGACGTGAGAATAAAGGTGAAATAAACAACTCACATGGAACGTTATGGTAAGTACATAACTTCTTTATGTGAAGTTGTTAAATCTCGCAGTTTATTCTCACTGATGGGTAGCGTCCCTAACGCCCTCAATCTTGGATGGCTCATGGAAGTACGTTTTTCAGTACTGTGGAACCAAAGGAAGACCTGTCCCTGGAAGCCTTATCTACTTTGTAATGTGTGATAAAGGTATGAAGCTTAGACCAAGTGGCTGCAGCACAAATAATGTCAAGGGGGCAATTTAGCTTGAAAGACAGAAGACATAGAAATGGCTCTGGTAGAATGAGCCTTAATTTTGTGTGTCAATGGTATGCTTGCATTCGCATAAACAAAGGATATACAATCTGATAACAATTTAGATAGGGTTGTTTTAGCCACTGGATTACCTTTTCTGGCCTCCGAAAAGGATACGAAAAGTTGATCTGATTTTCTAATATCCTTAGTTCTGTCAAGATAAAATCTGAGCTGTCTGTGTACATCAAGTTTGTGCAGCATGTATTCCAATTTGTTAGAGTGGTTGGGAAAAAAGACTGGCAACTCAATGACCTGATTGATATTGGATTCAGAACAGACTTTAGGCAAAAAGGAGGGGTTTGTTCTGAGAGATACTCTATCAGCATGGAAAATCATGTAAGGAGGCCTGACAGATCATGCTTGAAGTTCTGACACTCTGCGGGTAGAAGTAATGGCTACTAGAAATAGTCTTCCAGGACAAATATTTGAGATCAATTTGAGATCACAAGATGATGCTGGTTCGAAAGGGGGGGGGGAGAATAATTTGAGACAGCATAAAATTCAAATTCCAGGGAGAATAAGGGATTTTGACAGGAGGTCTCATGTGAAAAGCACCTTTAAGAAAAGCCTTAGATAACTTATGGCTCATAACATTCAACCCATCAAATCCAAGGTGGAAATTTGATATGGCGGCTAACTGGACTCGAACTGTGGCAGCTGCTGCTCCTTCTTTAAATATCTTTGTCAAAAATTCTAAAATGGACGATAGAGGAGCTCGGAAAGGGTCGATTTTCTGTATATTGGCCCAAATTGAGAACCTGTTCCACTTACTGCGGTATAGTTTCCTGGTGGATGGCTTGCGAGAAGACAAAAGAATTTGTCTTGTATCATCTGAGAGCGAATAAAGCCTGGCAATTAGGGTAAGTGGCTTAGCCAAGCAGTCAGTTTTAGGGACTGTAGTGAAGGATGAAGGTCCCCTGACGGGTGTGTCAGAAGGTCCGGAACTGGGTCCAGAATCCATGGATCCTCCAGTAGATGATGGTGAAGGAAGGGAAACCATATCTGTCGAGGCCAGTAGGGGGCTATGAGGATAACTGTCCTTCCCAGCGACTTTGCTTTCTGTAAAACCTTGGGTATCAATGGAATAGGTGGGAATGCATATAGGAGACCCAGAGGCCAATCGTGTACGAGTGCGTCTCTCGGGGAATGTCCTGGAGGTGGTATTGGGGCAAAGTAGCTTCTGCATTTGGTATTGATGTGACTGGCAAAGAGGTCGCAGCAAGGCTGGCCCCATTTGCAGAAAATCAAATCCGCAACTCGTTGGTTGAGAGACCACTCTTGAGGCAACAGTATTGCCCTGCTTAGCTTGCCCGCTATCACGTTGGATTTCCCCAGGATGTGCGCTGCTATCAGAAAACGGGATGACACAGCCAATTGCCATACACTGAGGGCTTCTCGACAAAGGGGGTAAGACTTGGTTCTGCCTTGTTTGTTCAAGTACCAGACCACTGACATGCTGTCAGTCTGAATTGCAATTGTCCCTAGAGGAAGAGAGTCCTGAAAGTACTGCAATGCCAGAAGTACCGCTCTAAACTCCAGAACACTGATATGCAGATGTGACTCTTGATCCGTCCATGTGCCTTGGGCAGTCTTTCCCTGAAAATCCCCCCTCACCCTATCAGGGAAGCGTCCGTGGTCACAGTGGCTACTGGGGGCGGGGGGGACAAAGGGTCTTCCGATTGTAACACGAAGAGACGTCAACCACCACCGAAGGTCTGTCTTGCAAGAATCTGTGATGAGAATCATGTGGTGCATCGGTAGCTTTTGGTAAGACCACTGAGCAAAAAGGAGCCACTGAAAGATTCGCATATGTATCCTTGTGAGTGGTACAGCCAGGATTGCTGCCGCCATCAAACCTTGCACCTTCAAGACCTCTGCTGCTGTAGCTTTGTTCTTTGACACCAGTGAGATGATGTGTTGGTGAAGAAGCGAGACTCTTTCGAATGGAAGACGTAGAGTGGTGGTTGAGGTATCTAACTCTGCTCCTATAAAAATGGTATGCTGCGATGGCAATAAGACAGACTTTTCGAAGTTGATTGCAATGCCTAATTGATGGCAGAGTGTCAGAGTATACTGTGTTGCCTGAGTCAATTGATGCCTGGTGGTAGCAGTGAGGAGCCAATTGTCTAGGTATGGAAACACCTGGAATCCTAGATGCCTCAGGTGAGCCGTGACCACTGCCATGCATTTGGTGAACACCCTGGGAGCTGTAGTGAGATCAAAGGGCAGGGCTCAAAACTGGTAATGATTGGCTCCCAGCCGGAAACGCAGGTGACCCCTGGAGTGTCTGTTCATCTTTATGTGATAGTACACGTCCTTGAAATCTATGGGGCACATCCAATCACCTTTCCCTAGGAAAGGAAGAATGGACTGAAGTGGGACCATTCGGAACTTCTCTTTCTTTACAAATTAGTTGAGTCTGCTGAGGTCCAAGATAGGTCTCCAGTCCCCTGTTTTCTTTGGTACCAAAAAAAAATCTTGAGTAAGTTCCAAATCCAACTTGGTCTGCTGGGACTTGGTTGGATGACTTTTTTTCTAGCAATTTTTGGATCTCTATGATTGCTTGTTCCCTGAGACTGGGTGGAACATCTCGGACTCTGTTTACAGGAGTAGGAGGGGAAGAGAATGGTATGAAATATCCTCTGGAAATGATGCTTTGTACCCATGTATCTGATGTTATGTTTAGCCAGGCTTCTGGGTAAAAAGACAAGTGACCCCTGACTGCCTCCACAGCCGGACAGCCGGGCCTCCTTTCAGGAGCGCTGGTAAGGCTGACCAGAGAACTGGCCTCTTGTCACCCTGTTGCTGCGGACCCACTTTGCCGCGCGGGGCGGCATCTTCCATTATAACCCCCTCCTCTGCCTCTAGAGGAGTTTTCTCCACGTGCGTCCGAAAGGCTCCGTGTGCTTTTCGGAACCGCATTTTCCTGCCCCTAGGGCCCTTGGGATAGGGCCGAGTAGGGGTAGAAAAACAGACTCCAACAGCAGATAGGGTCTTGCCTTCCTGCTCACACCTGGTTAAAGTTTCCTTTACCTTAGGCCCAAACAGTGATGAGCTATCAAATGGGGTGTTGATAAAGGAAGACTTAAAGGGCTCTGCAAAGGAACAGAGACGCATCCAGGCTTGTCTCAGCAGAGCAATGCCTGAACTAGTGGCTCTACTCGAACCATCAGCTGCATAAGATATGAGACGCATGGACGAGTACACAACCGAGTTTAGGGTAGCGAGCTGTGTGTTGACTTTGTCGGCAACCCCTGCAGCTACCGTACCCTGGAGAGCATCTCCTAGCTCTTTCAGGAGATCTCTTTGCAGTCTCGTAAAATGGGTTAAATAGTTCAGCGATCACAGAGAAAAATCGCTGAACTAAACATGCTTTTCCCATATCTATCCATGACCCTAGAATCTCTGTTAGGAGGATGGATAGATGCAGATGTTTCACACACTTCCTTTTTGGTGGCTGCAGCTACCACCATGGCATCAACAGACACTCCTTTTGTCAAAAAGGCTTTGTCCACTGGGGCAGACATGAACATATTCGGCTTCTGAGGGACAGGTTCCATGGCCTCCGGTGACTCCCACACCTTACGAGAGATCAGCTCCATGAGCTCGTCGTAAGGCGGAGACACCCAAGAAGTGGAAGGTTGAGACACAAAAGCCTTCAAGAGCACTGACTCGTCCTCAGTAGGGGTTTTGGACTGCCAATCATCCCTCTGACTAAGGGTCTCTAATATCTCCGCAAAGGAGATATCCTCAGAGGGGATTGAGGGGACCCTTCTGACTCATCCAAGTCAGTGTCAGATGTCAAACACTCCTGTGGAGAGTATAAGTGCCTCCTCTTGCACAGTCTCTTCCTGGGTACCTCCTCAGTGGGGAGATCTGGGGAGGTCTCGGAAGAGCAGTGGATGCCCTGTGGGGCTACTTGAGGCTCAGGGTCTCTATTCTTAGGGGGACCATTAGACATAGAAGTGGGCACAGGAGCTTGAGGGGAGAAGGAAGCCCGAACTAATGCCGACGATGTCTTAGGAGACAGGACTCTCCTCATGGCATCAAAAGCACCGTGGCTCCGATGAGAAGGGGTAGATGGATCCGGAGGGATCGTCCGATCCTCCCGCACTGAAACCATGGGCTCCGAGCCCGTGGTAGGAGCCGAGCTCATCTGAGCTGAAGCCCTGAGAGGAAGAGTTGGCACGGACAAATCGGTCTGACTATCCTCCCCAGACCCAACAGGAGAGCGTCTGCTCCTAGCATCCTCGGTCAGTGCAGAGGACGTCAGAGTAGCTGGAACCGATAACACCAGTGCGGGGCTCGGTTCCATATGTTCGACAACTATCGGTTGGGCTCCTTCGGCTCCGTGAGTCCAGTACAGCTCGGAGGAGGAGTAGTCAAGTCCGGTTCACTGGTCTTCGGCTCCGACAAAATGGTCGGGGCTGACAACCATTTAGCAAGTCCTGGTGCCCGTAGAAGCTTCTGCACTAGCCAATCCATATCAGAGATTCTGACTGAAGACTTTGAGGAATGCACCGAAGGTGCTGACTGGAGCAGAGGAGATGAGGGAACCTCAGAGACCGCCTCCAAGACTGGGTGCTGGCTCCGAACCAAAGGGACACTCAGTTCCGAGGACTGTGGAACAGATGACCCTGTACCCTCTGATTTTTTTGCCTTCTTGGTTAGTTTAGAATCTGAAGATTTAGAAGTAGTACCGACACCTTCCAGGCTACCCAACACCTCAGAGAAAGTATGCTGCAGCAACCCCCTATCAATGAGTTTTCTTCTTCTCTCTAATAGAACCTTAGATGAAAAAGAGTGGCAAATACTGCAAAAGTCTTGGAGGTGTTTAGCCCCCAGATAGTAAACACATTGGACATGTCCGTACGTGACGGACATTTTCTGTCCACAATCTGGACATTTCTTAAACCCCGATTTGAGGTGAGACTTTTCTCTCTCATCCGACATAATATAAAGAGACACACCACAAAATTAACCTATAAAGGTTAAATACAGGGTTAACTAAACCCACATTAAACAATATACTAATAACAAGTAAAAATTGTAAAACTAAATAGGGCTAAGAAAGGGCCCAACACTAAGAAAAACTAAGCCAACACAGGGCACTATCTCTACAATCTAACCTACTTTAAACTATTATTTTTAACAAGAAACACACACACACGCACACACTAAATAAGAATAATCTCTCAAAAAAGTAGAAAAAAGTTTTTTAAAACTTGCGATTTATCAAAAATGGTCCGAACTAACTGGATCACAGAGATCTCTCTTGCCACGGAAAACTAGATCTGGGGTAATTCCAGCAGTACATTGTGGAATAAGAGGCTTGGTCTCGTGCTACTTGCAAACCTTGAGCTTTGCTATTGGCCGTGTTGGAGCAGAGGATCGGCTCCGAACCCATCAGTGAGAATAAACGGCGAGATTTAACAACTTCACATTTTGTATTATAGCTTGTTGCTATGATTAGGAAAGAGCACTGGAAGCTCAGTAGATTGATTTATGTAAGTTGGAGAAGAGACTCTTGGTAAAAATTATGGATTAGTTCACAAGGATACCCTATCCTTATGAAATATCAAATATGGCGGTTTAATAGAAAGAGCTTGCAACTCTAATACTCTTCTGGCAGATGTTATAGCCACCAGAAAAATGGTCTTCCAGGAAAGGAACTTGAGGTCTGAAGATGAAGAGGGCTCAAAAGGTGGTAACGTCAGGTGAGACAGAACAAAATTTAAATCCCAAGGAGAAAGGAGTTCCTTAAAGGGGGGTCTTAATGAGGAGGCACCTTTCAAGAAGGCTGTACGCAACCTGTGTGACATTACATTTGAGATAGAATCACCAATGTGGAAATTGGATATTGCAGCGAGTTGTACCCTGATGGTTACTGCAGCTGAACCTTGCTGGAATAGTTCCACCAAAAATTCCAAAATAGAATGGATGGGCGCAGAAAAGGGATCAATGTTCCTGTTTTGAGCCCAAAGGGAAAACATTTTCCATTTGCTAGAATACAATTTTCTAGTGGAAGCTTTATGAGGGGACATTAAGATATGTTTAACTGTAGGAGTGAAATTCTGAAGCCTGACTAAGTTGGGAAGTGGAGCAGCCAAGTTGTCAAATTTAGGATGTGGAGAGAAGGATGAAATGCACCTGACATTTGTGTCAGCAGGTCTGGAACTGGGTCCAGAGTCCAAGGCTTCTCCTGAAGAGGAGGCCAAAGGAAGGAGAACCAAACTTGACAAGGCCAGTAAGGATCAATGAGAATTATCTTGCTTCCCAAGGACTGAGCTTTCTGAATGACTCTGGGTATGAGAGGAAATGGAGGAAAGGCATACAGAAGTCTTGAGGGCCAATCGTGAGCAAGTGAGTCTCTCCGTGTCTCCCCTGGAGGGGGGATTGGGGTCTCCCCTGGAGGGGGGATTGGGCATTCATGGGAGTGGCAAAATGATCTCAGCAAGGCAGACCCCATGTTCAGAAAATAATTTCTGCTACATTCTGATTGAGAGACCACTCCTGAGGCATTAAAATTGCCCTGCTCAGCCTGTCTGCTATCACGTTGGACCTCCCCTGAATGTGCATTGCTATTAGAAAGTGATGGGAATAAACTGCCCATTGCCAAACTCTTAGGGTCTCGCAACAAAGGGGGTAAGATCTGGCTCCCCCTTGCTTGTTTTTGTACTAAACTACAGACATATTATCTGACTGTATCGCAATAGTCCCTAGAGGTAGAGAGTCGTGATGTGCTTGCAATGAAAGAAGCACTGCTCTCATCTCTAGGACAAGTGAGCCTCGTGTTCTTGCCATGTACCTTGGACTGTTCTCCCCAGATAATGCACCCCCACCCACCCTATCTGGGAAGCATCTGTGGTCACTGTAGCTATGGGTTGTTGTGGAACAAAGGGTCTCCCTATGGTCACATGACTGGAGTGTATCCACCATCTTAAGTCATTCTTGCATGATTTCATTATTCTGATGGGGTGATATATAAGAAGCTCTTGAAGTGACCATTGGGAGAACAACAGCCATTGAAGGATCCTCATGTGCATTCTGGCAAGAGGAACCAGTGTTATTGTGGAAGCCATTGCTCCTAGTAATTTTAGAATTATCTTTGCTTTCACCTGGGTCTTGGGAAGGAGATAAAGTATCTGCTGTCTGAGTGCTACAACTCTTTCTGTTGGAAGATGTGCTACCATAGAGGGGGTGTCTAGATCTGCACCTAAAAATGTAATATGTTGACAGGGCAACAAGGCAGATTTTTGAAAGTTGACTGTAATACCCAGCTGATTGCAAACGTCCAAAGTTAGATCCCTGGCTTGTTGGAGTAGATGCATGGTGGTGGCAGATAGGAGCCAGTCGTCTAGATAAGGAAACACTCAGAATCCTAGATGCCTCAAGTGAGCCGCGACTACTGCCATGCATTTGGTGAACACTCTGGAGGCTGTAGTGAGACCAAAGAGCAGACCTCGGAACTGGTAATGATTGGCTCCCAGCCGGAACCTTAAGTACCTTCTCGATGTCCTGTCCATTTTTATGTGGTAGTAAGCATCTTGAAGGTCTATCGAGCACATCCAATTGTCTTTCCCTAAAAAGGGAAGTATAGACTGCAGTGTCACCATTCAGAACTTTGATTTCTTGACAGATTCGTTTAATTTGCTTAGGTCTAATATGGGTCTCCAGTCCCCTGTTCGTTTTGCACCAAAAAGAATCTTGAGTAAGTTCTGAATCCTATTTGTTCTGCGGCGACTTCTTGGATGAGTCTTTTCAGCAGCAACTTTTGAATCTCTATAGTTACTTGCTCCCTTAGATTGGGTAGAACATCTGGGATTGTTCTGGTCTGTGGAAAAGGATTGGAAAATGGAATGGAATATCCTCTGGATATTACTTTAAGTACAAATTTATCTATTGTGATAGTTTTCCAGGCTTCTGGGTACATGGATAAACGTTCCCAGACTCCCTCCAGAGTAGAGCAGTCGGGCCACCTTTCAGGAGCACTGATAAGAGCGTCCGCGAAAGGAATCACGGTCACCCTGGTTCTGCAGGCCCCCTCTGCCTCTGGGGCAGTGTCTACCGTTGTTACCGCCCCCTCTGCCCCTGGGGAAGGAATCACCCCGTGCATCCTGGAAAACTCTCTGGGATATTTTGAACCACATTTTCCCACTCTTCTGACCATTAGGATAAGTTCTTGAAGGTACAGAAAAATGTACTCCAACAGCAAAGAGAGTTTTTCCTTCCTGCTCGCATCGGGTGAAAGTGTCTTTTACTTTGGGTCCAAAGAGTGAGGAACCATCAAAAGGGGCATTAGTAAAAGTAGACAAAGGGCTCTGTAAAATTGTACAAGTGCATCCAGGAGTGTCTCCCTAAGGGAAACTCCGGAACCCGCTGCTTACTCGCTCCATCAGCTGTGTAGGATATCAGCCTCATGGAGGAGTTGACGATGGAATTTAAGGTGGACGGTTGGGAGGAGATGATCTCATTCACCCTCGCAGCTAATGTACCTTGCAGAGCATCTCCTAGCTCTTTCAGGAGATCTTCTTGTAACCTTGTAAAGTGAGATAGGTAGTTCAGCGATCAGAGTGAAAATGTCGCCGACGAAAAGACACTTCCAGTATATGTCCATCGTTCGAGAGTCTTTATTCGGAGGATGAACAGATGAGGATGTCTCTGACAGTTCCTTCTTGGTGGCTGCTGTCACCAAAATAGCATCTACAGGTAAGCCCTTAGTGAGGAAATCCTTTCCCGAAGGAGCTGACAAGAATTTATTTGACCTCCGAGGGACTGGCTCCATTGTGTCATGCGACTCCCATGCCTTTCGACTAACCAGGTCTATTAGGTCATTGAAAGGTGGAGACACCCTGGAGGCTGAAGGTTGAGACCCAAAAGCCTTCAGATCCACTGACTTCTCATCAGAAGGGATGGTGGCCTGCCAGCTGCATCTCTGCTTCAGGATCTCAAAAATATTTGCAAATGAGATGATATCAGAGGACGACTGTGGAGACCCTTCCGACTCGAAGACAGTGTCTGAAGTGACGGACTCATCCGGAGAGTCCACGTGCTTCCTCTTGCAAGTTCTCTTCCGAGGTGGCTCTTCAGAAGGATATTCTGGGGGGGGGGCCGTGGTGGAGAGGGGTTCGTCCAATGGGGGATCCTGAGGCTCTGGATCTCTGCTGTCCTGTGGAATGGGTGGTGCTGAGATAGTAGCCAGTGGCTTAAGGGGACGAGTGCTAGTATCCTTCTGTGGCGCTGTATGGGTAGACAACACACTGCTCATCAGCTCAAAGGTGGATCCCGCCAGCTCCGAAGACTCCCTTGACTCTAAGGAGGCAGAGGAAGGCACTGGAACCAGCGAGATTGGACCCGAGGATGATCTAGGGGCCAAGCTAACCCAGGCCGATGCTCAGAGGGATAGGCTCAGCATTGAAGATGATAGGGGCCAAAAATCCCACCGGGGCCGACTGGGGAACCCCGACTCCCAGACTCTCCGGACGGCACCGAGAGTATCGGAGTGGGAGTCGGCTCTGTGAACACCGAAGGGGGTCTCAGAATCGACGGATCCACAGTAAGTGGTACCAAGCACTCTGGCTCTGAAGGTCCAGCTTGGCTCAGAGGAGGAACAACAGTGGGTACAACTGGTACAGTAGGCTCCAAGACCAAATGGGTCAGAGCCAAGAATAATTTAGTTAGTGCCAGTGACTTCAAGAGTCTGCACACAACCCGTTCCACGTCATCGTCAGATAAGTTCCTGGTGGACCTGGAAGATAGGAATGGAGAGTGAGACCTGTGCAGAATGGGAGATCTCAGTGTCGGAGAAACCGGTGAAATAGCCATGTACTGACTCCGTGAAGAGGTATCTTGTGGCTCCGAGGACTTTGGAACCAAACAACTAAGCTTGTCAATTAGTATAACCTCCGACGGCTCCAAGGACTGTGGAGCCGAGGATATAGTGGCCTTAGAAATCTTTGGTAACTTGACTGGCAGCTCCGACTGAGCTGATGTTGCAGGTGATTGTCTCTTCTGGGATTTTTCCTTTTTGGAAGAAGAAGAAGAGGAAGAAGAACTGTGGATAGCTTCCTCAAAAGTTGGTTTTAAGAACCCTTTAAGGATCAATTTGTTTTTCCTTTCTTGAAGAACCTTTGCACTTTAAGAATGACAAAACGTACAATCCTCTTGTAGATGAATTGCTCCAAGGCAATACACACACATGACATGTCCGTCTGTGATAGACATTTTTTGTGCACACTTCTGGCATTTTTTAAAGCCCGAAGGCTTATGTTCCCTCTCTTTTGGGTCTTTGGACATGATAAAGCTAAGACCACAATAAAACAACACAAAGTTTAACTACTGAACTACTAAAGCTAAACTGAGTAGTAAACTACAGTAAACATTAAGGAGACAGACAACAAGGGAGAAAAATAGGGCCTCTAACTCAAACGTCCCCATTTCCCAGGCAAAACAACAAACTAACTATAAGCCATCTAACTTAAACGGGCGAAGCTTTCTAACTTAAACGAGCTACTAATAAACTAAGACAGACACAACAACAACCACTACAAGGGATACAGTTAAGCCTAAGGGAATAAAGCTATAACAATTTAAGTATAATGCAAGAAAAGGCAAAACAATTTAGATATGACTAAATACTAAGCTGTCTATTATAAAATATAACAGTATTATAGGAAATATAAAGAAATTTTGTATCAACTTAGCCACGGCCAAGAAGAGAGCATCCAACCTTGTAAAGTGGAAAACGAGATCTGTGGAATTACACCATTGCATTATGGGATACCTACTTGCCATGAGCCAAGTTTGAGTCTTTCAGCTATGTATTCGGCCGAGTTGGAGCAGAGAATCAGCTCTGAACCCATCTCTGCAAGAATGAAGGTGAGATAGGGTCATAGGTTCATAGGTTTATACTAGGCTATCTGCCCTAAGGCATTTATAAGCCTAGCCCAAAGTTTTGTGGCTTACGCCACCCCTTATATGAAAAAATACTGTACCCATTAGATTGTTGTGCCTCTGTCCAGCAGTGACACAGAGATGATTCCCGGGGTAAACCTACGATCTCCCATCCACAGGTCAAGATTTCTCTTGAACAGAGCCAGCGAGATGCTCTGCCTCACATGGACCGGGATTTTATTCCACAGCATAGGGAGTCTCTGAGTGATAAATCTATCCCTCCAGCATGTCCTATTTATATCCGTGCTAAGGTTTAAGTCGCTTGCTCTAGTGGTTTTGGTGGATTTGGATTTTTTGAGGTGGAGCATGACCATTAATTCCGGGTTGGACATGGCCTTGTATGTCAGGCACATGTCACCTCTGAGCAGACGGTATGCGACTGAATAGAGCTGGAGGTTCTTCAATCTGGCAGCATATGACAGATTTTGGAGTCCCTTTATCCTTTTGGTGAGGAACTTTTGGGGTGTCTCCAATTGCTGCAGATGTCGGGTGAGATACATCCCGAATGGGGCATTGTACTCGATCATTGGTCTGATAAGTGAAGAGTACAGGGGACCAATGACCTCACTAGATCTGGATGTGAATCCCTTCATGATCAGGTGGGCAATGTAGAAGGTCTTTCTAACCACTTTAGCAACGTGAGTGTCAAAAGAAAGGCCACTGTCAACCTGGGTCCCTAGGTCCCTGATGACCTCTTCTGTGCTTAGTGGATTGCCACCTATATGGTAGCTTGGGGGTTACCTTGTTTTTCCCGAAGGGTATGACTATACATTTTTTGGCGTTTAACTTCAGGCCATGGCTCTGGCACCAGCTATCTGTTTCCGTGAGTCCCTTCTGAAGGATATCCGTGTCCGATGCACTTTCCACTATGGCGCCCAGTTTGCAGTCGTCTGCAAACTTTGTCAGCCAAAGTCCTCCCATGTTGGCCTGTACTTCTGAGAAGTAGATGCCGAACAATAGGGGGCCAAAGACCGAGCCCTGTGGGACACCACTTGTGACCGGCTTGGAGTCTGACATAGCGCCAGCAACTCTAACCCTGTGGGTTCTGTCCTTAAGCCAGTTTGCAACCCATCTTGTGACATATGGGTTTACATTTAAGCTGGTAAATTTTTCTACAATACCCGAGTGGGGTATTGTGTCGAAAGCCTTTGCAAGGTCAAGGTAGGCTGTATGGACTGCCTTTCCCTCATCAATGGCCTTGGTGACTGTTTCGAAGAAGTCGGCCAAGTTCAAAAGGCATGATCTGCCCTTGACGAAGCCAAACTGGGTTGGGTCCAATGTCTGCAAGACCCCTATATCTTTGTTTATGAGCTCCATTATGATCCTCTCCATAGCTTTGCAGACTAGACTTGTTAAGCTTATGGGGCGGTAATTACCAGGGCCCGTAGAGGCACCGCCTTTGTGGAGTGGGACCACAGTTGCCGTACGCCACTCCTTGGGCACGTATCCTGTGGTAAGGCTGAGATTAAACAGCTGCCTTATGTGGGTTTAATTCCTCATTTAGCTCGTGTAGCACACAGCCGGGGACACCATCCGTCCCATTGATGCTGTGTTTTTAGCTTTAGAGAGAGCAGCTTTCACCTGCGCATTTGAGATGTCTGGGAGGCTACACTCCGCTGGGATAGTTATCTCTCCTTTAGGGAGGGGGAGGGGGGTGAAGTTTGCACTGAACCTGTCTGCCAGTATGTTGGCAATGTCTGTGGGTTCAGTGATTTTTGTATCATTTTGGACTAATTCTGAGCATATCTGGGAGTTTCCACCCAGGTTCCTAACATAGCTGAAAAAGGCCTTATGATTGTCCTTTGAATCCATGGCAATTTTCTCTCAAAATTGGCCTTAGCTGATTTTATGAGTGCTCGTATTTTTTTACTAATAATGATCGGGGTGACTTCCCTTTTATGGATTTTGTTCTATCATGTAATAGCTTTCTCCTCTTATTGTAAAGTTTGTTAATGGCTGGGGTCCACCAGACTGGACGCTTGCCCTTTGTGGAAAGAGTCTTGGTTTTATTTGGGATTGCCTGATCCATGCAGTCCTGGAAGTGTTCATAGAAGGCATTTGTAAGGGCTTCCGCAGCTTGGGTTGTAGTTTCCACTGGCTCAGGGGCCTTGAAGGATACCACACCAGTCTTGAGTAGTGTGAAGTTTGCTTTAGAGAAGTTCTTCACTGTGGTCTTTTTGTTTGGGGTGGGGCGGGATGTGGATTTCCAGTGAGATTAGTTTATGATCAGATCTCACCAATGAGGATATACTTCGTGTGGAGCATTTTGTCCCCATGTTTGTGATAATGAGATCTAGTATATTTTCTCCTCTCGTGGGAACAGTGACTAGCTGTTCCATGGCATTTGAATTTATGAACTCCAGGAACCGTTGGGCTAGAAAGTTAGGGCTTGAGTAATGTTCCCAGTCTATATTCGGGTAGTTGAAGTCACCCAATATGATGGTGTTGGAGATACATTTATACCCTCCAGTGTCTTCAGGAAGGCTGTGTGGGGTTCCTGAGTTTGAGAGGGTGGCCTGTAGCATGCTACAATTTGTAGAGCAGTTTTGCCTATGGTTAAGTTGCACCTGGATGGTTTCCGAAGCTTCGTGCGTTGCCACCAACCTGGAGGTGTGGGTATCCTTTATGAATATGGATACACCCCCTCCTTTTGTGGTGTGGTCCGGGTTTTGGGACCGGAACACATGATACGAGGTAAAACCTAATAGTGCTGGGGTGCTCTCAGGAGCCTTGAACCAGGTTTCAGTTACAGCACAGACATCGATGTTCTTCATACTGAGAAGGGCCTCGAGTGCGTGCATTTTGAGATTTAGACTTCTGGCATTGAGCAGCATTACTCTCAGTTTCTTCCCATTTTTGTTTTCTAGGGTGGTAGGTTTAGAATTTGAGCCTTGCCTAAAAAAGGCACTATGGGGGTGGCAAGAGCCTTGGCCAATATCCGGAATCCCAGGGGTGACAGGTGCGAGCCGTCCCTTGCGAAGCAGCGTGGCTTGTCAAGCATTTCATCCCAGGCAGACGGACACTGGATCCCCTTTGAATGACACCAGACATTAAGCCAATTGTTAAAGCTGATCATCTTGTCTCTATATTGTGGCATCATTCTTGGTGAAGGAAGGATACTGCTCAGGGTCAGGGTCATACCTGCCTGGGCTACATAATCAGAGCGCTCCTATATGTCTCTTTTCATGTAGTCCAGGGAGGTACGTCTCAGGTCGTTCACACCAGCATGGACAATGACTGTGTCATATTTGTACTTGCCGTGGAGAGACCCGAGTGCTTGTGTTATGTGGCAGATTCTAGCGCCCGATAGGCAGCTTACTGTGACCCTCTCCTTGTTCAGCCTGGTGAGTGGAACGTCAGTGTGTCTGACTATGGAGTCACCTATGACAAGTATGTTTGGTGTTGTATTTGGCCTTAAGGGCTGTGACTGCTTTGCACACTGATTTTGTGGTTTATGTGTTGCTTGTGGGGTGTCTTGAGGTAGCAGTTGTTTGGGTGTCTGCTTTGGAGGCCTCTAGGACAACATAACACCCAAAATTATGATCTTTACTCCTTCTAAGAATTCCAAAATAGACTCAAACACCTTGTCCATAGTAAGCCTAAACAAAACTCCTGTCAAATTAGTCTCCCAAACTAAGCTGCTAGGTGTCATTATTGATAATAAATTAAAATTTGACATTCACCTCCAAAACAAAATCAAAAAGACCCACCAGAAACTAAGAATACTCTACCGACACAATCGCTTCATCTCTTCTGCACCTAAACTTACCTTCTCCACCAGATACCTCCTTCCCTCTGTCATGTATGGAGCTCCTCTCCTTACTAATCTACAAGTCACCCTCAAAAAGTACAGTTGTGTACACTTACCATAAATGTAGATGTTTGTGTGTATTCACTGTTGCAGTCATTACATTTGGATAATCTGCTGGCAGATTGCCTTCAGTCGGCCTGATTAACAAAGTCTTGGGTCCTGCGTCGGTTGCTGTCCCTTCGTCCAGGACGTCAGGGGGTATAAAACATGCAGCCGACACCATTACATCAGTTTTTCTTGCCCTAGATGTCAGGTGCCCCCCTAATGGGGAGCAAACAAACATAAAAACACAAAGCAAATACACCAAAAAGGCTTTTAAGTATAGTAAAGGAAAGTAGAGGTATAGCCAGAAAAAGTTAGGGGGCTGGAGGGAGGGTAACCAGGACTGCAACAGTGAATACACTCGAACATCTACATTTATGGTAAGTGTACACAACTGTACTATGTTCTTAGTGTTTCACTGCTGCAGTCATTACATTTGGGTAGATTCCCAAAGCTATGGTTGGGAGGAGTTTATACAGCATGAGGGCCAGCTATAAGGCCCTGAAAGACAGCAGTGGATTTAGAGAAAATTGGTAAATGATAATTATTGGTGAAAGTATGCACAGAGTTCCAGGTAGCAGCTTCTAGGATGTCCCTTGTAGGAACACCTCTGAGAAAGGCTGCAGAAGTAGATGCAGCCCTGGTGGAGTGAGATCTGATCCCCTAGGGGATAGGTTTTCCATGGTGGTTATAGCAGAAATGAATGCAATGGTGTATCCGTTTAGAAATGGTTTGTTTTGAAATAGCCTTCTCCTCTGCCCCTGCAGCAAATGCTACCAGCAGCTGTTCAGATTTTCTTCGAGGTTTAGTCCTGTCCAAGTAGAATCTCAGTTGTCTGTGCACATCCAAGGAATGCAGAATCCATTCCCCTTTGTTCTGTGGATTGGGAAAGAAGGTTGGCAAATGAATGGACTGATTAAGAGCCACAATGGAAACCACCTTGGGCATTAAGGATGGATTGGTCCTGAGAGATACCCTGTCTGCATGAAAGATGATGAAAGGCTCCACTGCCATAAGGACCTGTAATTCAGATATCCTTCTAGCTGAAGTGATTGCTAAAAGGAAGGCTGTTTTCCAAGAAAGAAATTTTAAGTCTGCAGTAGCAGCTGGCTCGAAAGTAGGTAGAGTGAGTTTCTCCAAAACAAAGTCAAGGTCCCAGGCAGGGGGTGGAACTCTCCTGGGTGGTCTCAAGTTTTTTGCCCCTCTGAGATACTGTTTGAGCAGAGGATGAGAGAAGATGGGAGGTTCTGTGTTATAATGAGCTGAAATAGCTGAGGCATGGATTTTAATGGAGAAAAAAGGCCCCTGTGAAGCATCTCAGTTAAGTATTGCCAAATCTGAGGTAAATTGGGTGCTGCTGCTGTGCAGAATCCCTAGAGAATGGTTCCAGGCACAGAATCTTTTCCATTTGTCAGCATAAGATTTTTTAGTACTAGGTATCCTTGCCTCCAAGATGACATCCATCACAGGTTTGCTGAGGGATGATAAGGGTGAATTTAAGTGATTAGCCAGGCTGCAAGGTTCAATGTTGGAAGCTGAAGGTGCAGAATCTGGTTCTCCTGCTGAGACAGTAGGGAAGGGGTTTGAGGCAGGTGCCATGGAGATAAAGTACAGTTTTGTACCTACCATAAATGTAGATGTTCGAGTGTATATACTGCTGCAGTCATTACACTTGGGTTATCCTGCCGTCAGGCGGTCCCTCAGTCGGCCTGAGTTCCAAAGTCTTGGTCCGGTGTCGGTTGTCGTCGCTTCTTCCCTGACGTCAGTGTGACAGGGGTATATAAGATGCAGCCAACACCATTTTCTTCAGTTTTTCTTGCCCCAGATGTCAGGTGCCCCCTTAAAGGTAGGCAATGCAAATTGCCAGTAAAACATACATATGAAAAGCAATCAAAAACTTTCGGTTACCAGCAAATACTCCCTATAGGTAGTAAAGGGTAGAAGATTTAGGTACGTACCAGCAAGTAAGAGGGGGGAAGGAGGAAGGGTAACCTGGACTGCAGCAGTGTATACACTCGAACATCTACATTTATGGTAGGTACAAAAAGTACAGTTTTGTACCTACCATAAATGTAGATGTCCGAGAGGAATGCATCTGCAGTCTTTACAAATGGGTTGTCCTGTCGTCAGGCAGCCCTTCGGTCGGCCGGATTCCAAAGTCTGGGTCTGGCTTCGGCTGGTGTCGCACTTCACCCGACGTCATTGCGGCAGTTATTCGGGTATAAAGGCATCAGCCGACGCCATTTTCCTCAGTGTTTCTTGCCCCAGATGCCAGGTGCCCTCTTGGATGGCTAAATTTGGATAAATGCCAAAGTTTCCAAATAGTAGAGAGCAAACACATAAATAAGCATGTATGTACATATATACAAACAAATACACCATAATAGATCCCCCCCAAGCTAGCTGAAGATTGGCAAATACCCTAGGAGTACCTCAGAGGGGAAGGAGGGTGGGTAATCCTGACTGCAGATGCATTCCTCTCGGACATCTACATTTATGGTAGGTACAAAACTGTACTATGTCCTTCAAGGATGCATCTGCAGTCATAACAAATGGGTAGAATACCATAGCTAAACTAGGGGAGGAGGAAATGAGAATAGATTATGGTGTGGTTAGGATCCCTTGCAAAACAGCAGTGGCAAAGCCAGCACGGGATCTAGAGTATAAAGGTAGGTTATAATGCTTGGCAAATGTATGCACGGAGGTCCAAGTAGCAGCCTCTATAATGTCCTTGGTAGCCACTCCTCGTAAGAAAGCTGTGGTAGTGGCTGTAGCCCTTGTGGAGTGAGGCCTGATGTTCTCTGGAGTTTTCTTTCCATGGTAGGAGTAACAAAATCTAATGCAATTTCCTATCCATTTGGAGATTGTCTGTTTAGAAATAGGTTTTCCTTCCTTTCCTGCTGCATAAGCTACCAGAAGCTGGTCAGTTTTTCTATTGTTTTTTGTCCTGTCCAGGTAGTAGCGTAATTGTCTGTGCACATCCAAGGTATGTAAGAGCCTTTCTCCCCTGTTCTGTGGGTTGGGGAAGAATGTAGGAAGGTGGATAGCCTGATTTAAAGATACTCTGGATACCACACCTTAGGCATAAATGTAGGATTTGTTCTCATGGACACTCTGTCTTGATGGAAGATTAGGAAGGGTTGCACTGCCATTAATGCCTGTAGTTCAGAGACCCTTCTTGCTGAAGTTATTGCCAGCAGGAAAGCAGTCTTCCAGGATAAGTATTGTATTTCTGCTGTTGCTGCTGGTTCGAAAGGGGGAAGAGTCAGTTTTTCTAGCACAAAGTTCAAGTCCCATGCGGGCAATGGAGGTTTCCTGGGAGGTTTTACATTTTTGATTCCTCTCAGAAACTGTCTGAGCAGAGGGTGCGAGAAGACAGGAGGATCCAAGCTGTACTCTGCTGAAATAGCTGATGCATGTATCTTGATGGAGGAATAGGACAGGCCTGTATGGAAGAGCTCCGCCAAGTACTCCAGGATGTTGGCTATGTTCACCAGTGTCACATCTTGCCCCTTTGCAGTACTCCAGATGAGATATCTTTTCCATTTTGCTGCATAATTCTTTCTTGTTGAAGGTCTACGAGCCTCCAGGATTATGTCTTTAACTCTTTGGGATAAATTAGGGTTAATTGCTGTTATGTGATGTTCCAGGCAGTTAGCTGCAGAGTTTTTAAGTTCGGATGCAGGATGTTGTAGTTGTTCTGTGTCAGCAGTAATGGGATCAGGGGCAGTGTCCATATTTGTCCCCGGGACATGCTCCTCAGAAGTGGATACCAATGTTGTCTTGGCCAGTCTGGGGCTATCAGAATGATCCTCGGACGTTCCTCTTTGATCTTGAGAAGCATCTTGTGCATCAAAGGTAGTGGTGGGAATGCGTATGCTGTCAGGCTTTTCCAACTGAAGGATAGGGAGTCCACCTTCCAAGCAAGTGGGTGGTAAGTCCTTGTGCAGAATTTCTTCAACTGGTGATTGAAAGGGGATGCAAACAAGTCTATTTGTGGTAATCCCCATTCTCTTGTGATGGTTTTGAAGATGTCCGGATGCAGCATCCATTCGTGGGCATCTGTTGTAGTTCTGCTTAATATGTCTGCTAGAATGTTTTCCTTCCTGGTACATAAATTGCCTGTAACTGAATGTTGTAGCTCAGAGCCACATCCCATAGGTCCAGTGCCAACCGGCATAGAGGGTATGAGTGTGTGCCTCCCTGTTTGTTGATGTACCACATAACTGTGGTGTTGTCTGTCCTTATCATCAACTGGCCTTCTTGGAGAAAAGGTCTGAATGCCTGGATTGCCAATTTTACTGCCATCATTTCTTTTAGATTTATGTGCAGATGCAGCTGGTCTTGAGTCCATAGGCCTTGAAAGCACTTGCCCATCATGTGTGCCCCCAACCGAGGTCTGAGGCATCTGTCGTGATGGTTTGTCTTGGTTGACTTTTGCAGAAGGGCAGACCTGTGTTTGATTGACAGACCTGAGCCCACCATAAGAACTCTTGCTTCAGGCATGGGATTATTGGAATGTTGGTTTCTAGGCTGTGCTTGTGTTGAGACCACACATTCTTTAGGTACCACTGTAGCTTTCTCATATGCAGCCTGGCATGAGGTACCAGAATTATGCAGGATGCCATGAAGCCTAGAGCTTGTAGCACTTTTCTTGCAGTTAGATGGCTCTGCTTTGTCAATGCCAAGAAGTAGAGAGGAAGTTGCTCTTTCTTTTCTGCAGTTAGAAATGCCATTTGTTTTGATGTGTCCAGTTCTGCACCCAGAAAGGTTATTCTTTGGGATGGAATCAGCCTTGACTTTTTTGTATTGACTGTATATCCCAGGGCTTGCAGCAGGTAGATGACTCTCTGTAAATCTTCTGTGAGTTTGTTTTTGTTGTCCGCTTGTATCAGGCAGTCGTCTAGGTAGGGATAAATTTGAATTCCCTGAAGTCTGCAATGAGCGATTACTGATGCCAGGCATTTCGTGAATACTCTGGGCGCAGTAGATAAGCCAAAGGGCAATGCTAAGAATTGATAATGCTCTGATCCTGCAAGAAATCTGAGGTATCTTCTGCAAATTGGTCTTATGGGGACGTGCAGGTATGCCTCCTTGAGATCTAGAGTTACCAGCCAAGACTCCTTGCCCAGAATGGGAAGAAGCTGCTGTAGGGTCAGCATTTTGAATTTTGGGACAATGAGGAATGTGTTTAAAGCGGACAGGTCTAGAATGGGCCTCCATTTGTTTTCTTTTCTTGGTACCAGGAAGAGCCTGGAGTAAAATCTTTTCCCTTGCTCCAGAAATGGTACCTTTTCTACAGCTCTCATTCTTAATAATTGAGATATTTGTTTTAGAGCTTCTGCCCTTTGAGAAGGTGGTAGGTTTGGCATTCCTCTCTTTCCTGGGAGTGTATGGAAATGGAACCTGTAGCCTTTGTCTATAGTCTGCAAAATCCATTTTTCTCTTGTAATGCAGTGCCAGTTTCTTGAAAATAATGTTAGCTTTCCGCCTAAGGGCGCTTCTAGTTGTTCCCTGGTAGGCGGTGCCACCGCCAAGTCACTGTGATTGAGTTGTTGTAGTGGTGGTGGCTGTATCCGTGCCTCGCTGGTTGTTGCCCTGCCACTGGCCCCTGTAGGCACCCCTGGATTGGTTTCTGCCTCTAGAGCGCCTATTCCTGCCTCTTTGTGCCTTAGAGGTGTCCGGAAAGGACCAGTTCTTGGAGGGCCAGTTCCTGCTAAACCTTGGAGGTTGAACTTGTAAGAAATCTTTCACTGTTTGCACAGATTTTGCTTTCTCTTCCATCTTTTTTAGTACCTGCTGTGTGGGGGCACCAAATAAATTGACCTTGTCCATAGGTGCATCCAAAAGCTTTGATTTGACATGGTCTGGTAATGCCTGTTCTTTCAACCATGCATGCCTCCTGATAACTGTGCCAGTCATGGCTGATCTAAAGGAAGCCTCCAGTGCATCATAGCCACATTTTAAAGAATGGTTACTAACCTGCTGTATGTTATGCAACATTTCTTGAACATACTTTTTATCTATAGATTCTTCTGAGGACAGCTTTTTAGTCAACTGGTCAAGCATAAACTCTTGATATTGAATCATATGAAATTGGCAGTTCAAAGCTCTAGCTGACAAAGTAGCAGAGGTGTAAACTTTTACCCCATCTCTCTAAGGACCTGGAATCCCTTTCAGAGGGAGGGTTTTAGAAGAAGTAGCTGCTACAGCTTTAGGGCCCTGGGAGATAGTCTCTGGATCTGCAAAAGGAGCCTTATATAAGTGGTGATGAGTGTCCGGGACCCTGTAGTACCTATCGGGCTTAGCAGGGCCGGAGGTAAAGTATCAGGAGCAGTGCAAACATCATTAAATGCATCATCAACAACAGATAGGACTGGAGGTATAGCTAAAGGCCTATGCTGTGGCAAGTGTAGAAAGGTCCTAAGCCTTTTCCTAGAGTCCGAGAAATCTTGGCCCTGCCACTGAAATTGTTCCCTCATAGCATGCAAGGTTTCCCCAAAGGAAAATTCCTCAGGAGGAGAGGCTGAAGGGATGGACTCCTCAGCATCAGAGTCTTCGTAAGGAGAATAAGAAGCCTCAGGAGGGTCTGTATGATCTGAGTCATCCGAGGAATCATCTGTGGCTACTGGCTCAGGGGGCTCTGCTCTAGGCCTTTTTTCTGGAGGAGGGAGAGAGGCCCTGTCTGGATGAGGCTGGGCTCCACGAATTAAGGAGATGAGATCCTCTGCCAAAGAAAGCATGTGGGAGCTGGTGCTGGGCCTGTGAGAGGGGGGCTTGGCAGGCACAGGTTTTGATGCTTTGGCCGCCTTAGCCCTGGCAAAGGCCTTAATAGACATAGCTGGAGGGGGCCTAGCAGCTCCACGTGCAGGGGTAGAAATATCTAGGGGAATGGTGTCTGATAAATCCTGTGAAATCGCAACAGAAGGTTGAATTTCAGAAGCCGTTTCTACCAGGATAGAAGAGGCCTCGTAGAAGGCAAGTTTTCGGCTGAAGAAAGAACCGCTTGCTCGGTTTCGCCGAAACCGAGACACTCGTGGTTTGCTTAACCGCTGTTTCGCCGAAACCGCTGACCGCGAGTGTCGGTCCTTTTCTTTGCGTTTTGGTTATTTGCGTAGTCGCCGGATCCGACGGCAGAATGTAGGCAAAATCGGAGCCGAAAATCTGTTCAGCACAGTCCCACCGGCGCCTCAGCGTTCGTCGGTTAAAAGAAGCACAGGCTAGACAAGCTGCTACGTCGTGGTCTGGGCCTAAACAATGTATGCAATAGGAGTGGAAATCCTTATGAGGTATTTGTTTCCCACAAGATAAACAGTTATTAACTTTCTCTGACATCGGCTGAGGCAAGAAAGAGTCCCCAACGGGGTACTTAGCTTTATAGAAGTCTTCGAAGTAGTATTCGGTAGTAGTAATCTCTGGATCTGACCGACCGGCACTTGCGAACAGCTTCTGCTTCGGGCGCCACGCGGCAAGAAAGACTGAGGAAAATGGCGTCGGCTGATGCCTTTATACCCGAATAACTGCCGCAATGACGTCGGGTGAAGTGCGACACCAGCCGAAGCCAGACCCAGACTTTGGAATCCGGCCGACCGAAGGGCTGCCTGACGACAGGACAACCCATTTGTAAAGACTGCAGATGCATCCTTGAAGGACATCTGTACTATGTTCGTGTTACACTGCTGCAGTCATTACACTTGGGTAGAATCCCAAAGCTGAGGTAGGGTGGCTGGTTCTATAAGGCATTAGGGGTGGCGATAAGGCCCTGCAGGACTGCAGTGGCAAAGCCAGCTCTGGATTTAGAGTAAAGAGGCAGATGGTAATGCTTGGTGAAGGTATGTACAGAACTCCAAGTTGCTGCTTCCAAAATGTCCTTGGTAGGTACTCCTTTGAGGTAGGCAGTTGAAGTGGCTGTTGCCCTGGTGGAATGAGACCTAATGCTGTTAGGTACAGTTTTCCCATGGTGTGTATAGCAGAAACGTATACAGTGTACTATCCATTTTGAAAAGGTCTGTTTTGAAATGGCTTTTCCCCTGTGCTCCTGCAGCATATGCTACAAACAATTGCTCAGTTTTTCTGAAAGCTTTGGTTTTGTCCAAGCAGAAGCGTAACTGCCTATATATGTCCAAAGAATGCAGAAGTCTCTCCCCTTTATTCTGTGGGTTTGGATAAAAAGTTGGCAAGTGAATAGTTTGGTTTAGGGCCACACTTGACACCACCTTTGGCATAAAAGTAGGGTTTGTTCTTAAAGACACCCTGTCTTGGTGGAAAATGATGAAAGGTTCCACTGCCATTAGTGCCTGTAATTCTGAAACTCTTAGTGCTGACGTTATTGCCAGGAGCAGAGCAGTTTTCCAAGAGACATATTTTAAATCTGCTGAGTTAGCTGGCTCAAAAGGAGGTAAAGTTAATTTTTCCACCACGAAGTTGAGGTCGCAAGTTGGAGTTGGTGCTCTACGTTTTTAGCCCCTCTGAGGTACTGTTTTAGCAAAGAATTAGAAAATATAGGTGGGTCCATGTTGTAACGAGCAGAGATGGCAGAGGCGTGGATCTTGATGGATGAAAAGGAGAGGCCTTTGTCCAGCATCTCAGTTAAATATTGTAATATCTGAGGAATATTTAGGATGAGAGGGTCAAGGCTGTAAGCCTGGTTCCAGGCACAGAATCGCTTCCATTTATCCGAATAGGCTTTCCTGGTGCTAGGCCTTCTGTCCTCCAGAATGACATCCATAACAGCTTTGGAGAGAGGCATTGCTTGCTTGACTAAGGAATCTGCCATGCACCCAGGTTTAAAGTCTTTAGCTGGCTGTGAAATATCTGATTGTTGTGCTGAGTCAGATGTGGGATTTGAGGCAAAATCCGGGGTGGACCTTGTGCTAAGTTCTTTAGATTGGGTACCAGTGCTGGTGTGGCCAGTCTGGGGCAATTGATCATCCTTGGCTTTTCTTGCCTGGCTTTTATGAGTACCTTTGGAAGGAGAGGTAGTGATGGGAAAGCATATACTAGTAGGTTTTTCCAGCTGAATGAGAGGGCATCCACTTTCCATGCTTGTGGGTGGTAAGTCCTCGTGCAGAATTTCTGTAGCTAGCAGTTCATTGGTTATGCAAACAGATCTAGGTCCGGGCTCCACCATTTTTGTGTTATCATTCTGAATATTTGTGGATGTAATTTCCACTCGTGTGGATCCATGATGTTTCTGCTTAAGTCGTCTGCCTGTGTGTTTTTCTCTCCTGGCAGGAATTGTGCTTACAGATGAACTTAATAGGTTAGAGCTGTGTTCCACAAGGTCATGGCTTGTCTGCAGAGGGGATAAAAATGAGTGCCCCCTTGCTTGTTTATGTACCACATAACTGTGGTGTTGCATGTTTTTAAGTAGTAGTTGTCCTGGATGCAGAAGGTCCTTGAAAGCTATAAGGGCATTTTGTACAGCTAGCATCTCTTTTTGATTGATGTGAAGATGCCTTTGTTCTGCGGGCCACTTGCCCTGTATACATTTTCCTGCCATGTGTGCTCCCCAGGCGTAATCCGATACATCTGTTGTCAGTGTTTGCCTGGCTGTGGGTTGAGTGAAAGGCTGTCCCTTGTTGAGGTGACATGCTTGAGCCCACCATCGAAACTCCTGTTGAAGGCAAGGAATTAGTGGTATTACTGTTTCCAAACTTTGACAGTGTTGAGACCAGACACTCTTTAGGTACCATTGTAGTTTCCTCATATGCAGTCTGGCATATGGAATTAGTAGTATGCAAGATGCCATGTAACCAAAGACCTGCAGAATTTTTCTTGTAGGGAGTTGGGTCTTTGTTGCCATCAATTGAAAATACTGAGTCAGTTGTCCTTGCTTGTCTGGTGTGAGATGAGCCATCTGGGCCGTTGTATTCAAGCTGGCACAAAGGAATATTACCTCTTGTGAGGGCACTAGTTTTGACTTATTTTCGTTTACTGTGTACCCTAGGCAACTTAATAACTTTTTTACAAATGCCAGATGCTTTAGAAGAATGTCATTGCTCTCTGCTTGAAACAGGCAGTCATCCAGGTACAGATAAATTTGAATTCCTTTCTGTCTGCAAAATGCAATTACTGGTGCCAGGCACTTTGTGAAGACCCTGGGCGCAGTAGATACGCCAAAGGGCAGTGCAGAGAATTGGTAGTGCATTGAACCAGCTATGAATCTGAGGTATCTTCTGCAGTTTTGTCTGACAGTGACATGCAGGTATGCCTCCTTTAGGTCCAAAGTTACGAGCCAAGCTTTCTTGCCCAGCATGGGAAGAAGCTGCTGTAGTGTCAACATTTTGAATTTTGGAACATCTAGGTAAGTGTTTAGAGAAGAAAGATCCAGAATGGGCCTCCAGGCTTTGTCCTTTCTGGGAACCAGAAAGAGTCTTGAGTAAAATCCTTGTCCTTGCTCCTGTGTTGGTACCTTTTGAATAGCTCTCATGTCCATGAGTGCTGTAATTTGTCTTTGAGCCTCTGCCTGTTGATTTGGTGGCAGATTTGGCATTCCTTTTATCCTTGGCAAAGTGTGAAAGTGGAACATGTAACCTTGAGATACAATGTTGAGAACCTATTTTCTTTGGTGATCATATGCCAATTGTGATGGAAAAGTGCCAGTTTTCCTCCCAAGGGGGCTGCCAAGAGAGAACTGTGGGAAGTCATTGGGGCTGTTTTTTATAAGGTTGAGGCCTGTCTTCCCCTTCTTTCTGGGTTGATGCACCCCATTGAGGCCTGTAAGGACCTTGTGGTTGTCCTCTACCTCTTGGACGTCTGTATCTGCTCCTTTGAGGTCTGTCTGTAACTGGAAAGGACCAGTTCTTTGTTGGCCAATTTCTGCTAAATCAAGAAGGCTGAACCTGTAAGAAATCCTCCACCTTTTGCATAAATTTTGCCTTATCCTCTATTTTCTTTAATACCTCTTCTGCCTTAACTCCAAATAAAACATCCTGCTGCAAAGGTGCATCCAATATTTTTGCTTTAACATGATCTGGTAATGTCTGTTCTTTTAACCAAGCATGCCTTCTAATGACAGAGCCTGTAACTGCTGCTCTACAGGAGGCCTCTAATGAATCAACCCACATTGCAAAGTATATTTTCCCACTTGTTCAGCTGCATGCAATAAATCCTGCATTTCCTTATAATTAGGAGGAGCTGAGTTTGGAAGCATTTTTTGTTTTAACTGAGACATCAAATATTGCTGATATTTTAGCATGTGAAACTGGCAATTTAAGGCCCTCATTGCTAAAGTTGCAGATGTATATACTTTCTTCCCCCATCTGTCTAATGCTCTGGAATCTCTGTCAGAGGGGACTGGATTCTTTGCTGAAGAGGATTTTACCCCTTTGGGGCCCTGAGAAATAGTCTCAGGGTCAGCAGCAGGGCTTTTATTAAGAAATTTGTGAGAGTCAGGGACTCTGTAGTATCTGTCTGGCTTAACTGAAGCAGGAGGTAAAGAATCAGGATTCAAACTGGATTCAGTATACACATCATCCACAATATCTAACACTGGCGGAATAGCAAGTGGTCTGTGTTGAGGTAATAAAAGGAAATCTCTGAGCCTTTTCTTGGATTCTGAATAATCCTGGCCCTCCCAATGGAAATGCTCCCTCATGGTATGTAAGGTTTCCCCAAAGGAGTAGTCCTCTGGCGGAGAGGCTGAAGGAATTGATTCCTCAGCATTAGCATCCTCATAAGGGGGTATAGAGTATCCCTAGGTCTGAGGATGAAACTGAAGAGATGGATACCTGGTCGGATGAGTCATAGTCTGCATCCCATCTAGGCCTTTTATCAGGAGGGGGATGGGATCCCCTGATCGGAGTGATTAAGTCTTCGGCCATTTTAAGCATCTGTTTCTTAGGCATGGAGGCCTGTCCTGGTGAATGTTGAATTTGTTTCTTTGTTTTTAAAGGCGTTTTAGACTTAGCAGAAGATTTAATGGTTAACTGAGTAGGTCTGAAAACACCCTCTGAAGCTACGGGTTGTTCAGCTACTCCGGATCCCTCTGAAGGGTTAGTTTTGGTAGGCTGTAAATCTGGTGCGTCCGAAGGCCCAGCCATCTCCATGTGGGAGTCCGAGGCGGCCTGTGGTTCTAACGAAGCGGCTGTCAGGGGCTGCGAAGGCGCCTCACTGAAAACCAGAGAACCGGCGACTGGCCTAGAAGAGGCTTCGTTGTCAGTTTTGGGCCTCAGATGCCTGTCCTTGTCTTTGCGCTTTTTGTGTATTCCGGTCGTCGGTAGTTCAGACGGCATGGTGTAATTGAATTTTCTGCCAAAATAATGTCGGGCAAAATCAAACTGATGTTTAATAGTGCGCTTGTTAAACCCAGCACAAAACCGACAACCTGTGACATCGTGGTCTGGGCCTAGGCATGAGATACAATAAGAATGGAAATCCTTATGAGGTATTTGCTTCCTACAAGAAATACAGTTATTAACTTTTACTGACATTGGTCTGAGGCAAGAAAAAGTTTCCCCAACGGGGTACTTAGATTTGTAGAAGACTTCGGCTCTGGATTCGGAATGAAAATCTCAGGAGTCGGCCGACCGACACTTGCGTACTGCTTTTGCTTTGGGCACCGCGCGGCAAGAAAGACTGAAGAAAATGGCGTCGGCTGCATCTTATATACCCCCTGTTGCACTGACATCAGGGAAGAAGCAACAACAACCGACGCCGGACCAAGACTTTGGAACTCAGGCCAACTGAAGGACCACCTGACGGCAGGATAACCCAAGTGTAATGACTGCAGCAGTGTAACACTATGAACATCTGCAACACACTGGGCAGGAGGGGGTACCAGTGTTGGCGCTGCCAGTCTGGAGCAATCAAGATCGTCCTTGGTTTGTTCTGTTTGACTTTTAGTAGAACTTTGGAGAGCAGAGGCAGTGGGGGGAAGGCGTAGACTGATAGGTTTTTCCAGATGAAGGACAAAGCATCCACTTTCCAGGCTTGTTTGTGGGGAGTCCTTGTGCAAACCTTGTCCAACTGGTAGTTCTGGGGGTAGGCAAATAGATCTATGTCTGGGCTCCCCCATTCGTTTGTCAACATGTTGAAAATCCTTGGTTCCAGTTTCCACTTGTGTGGGTCCATGAGGTTTCTGCTTAGTCCGTCTGCCAGTGTATTCAATTTTCCTGGCAGGAATTGTGCTTGTAGGTGCACTTGGTAGCTCAAGGCTGTGTTCCACAATGCCATGACTAGTCTGCAGAGGGGGGTAGGAATGTGTACCCCCCTGCTTGTTTATGTACCACATAACCGTGGTGTTGGCCGTCTTTACCATTAGTTGTCCTGGAAGAATGTAGTACTTGAAGGCTGTCAGAACATTCTGTACCGCTAACGTTTCTTTTTGATTTATATGTAGGTGCATTTGATTTGGGTTCCATTTGCCCTGAATGCACTTCCCTGCTAGGTGAGCCCCCCATGCATAGTCTGATGCATCTGTAGTTAGGGTTTGGGTGGCAAGGGGTAGTGTGAATGGTAGTCCCTTGTTTTGGTGGTAGGCCTCTGCCCACCATAGGAACTCCAGGCATAGGCAAGGTATGATAGGAATCATTGTTTCCAGGCTGTGATGATGTTGACTCCATAGACTTTTTAGATACCACTGTAGTTTCCTCATATGCAGTCTTGCATATGGAATTATAAAAACGCAGGAGGCTATGAATCCCAAGGCTTGCAGTATTTGTCTTGCAGATAGCAGGGTTTTTGTGGCCACTTGTTTGAAGTAAGTTACCAAATGAATTTGCTTTTCTGGCATGAGGAAAGCCATCTGGGCAGTTGTATTCAAGCTTGCACCCAAGAATGTAATTTGTTGACAGGGTACTAGTTGTGATTTCTTTTCGTTTATGGTGTACCCCAGACAAGTTAGAATCCTTTTTACAAACGCAGATGATTTAAAAGTATACCCTGGTTTTCTGCCTGAATTAGACAATCGCCCAGGTATGCATATATTTGAATATTTCTTTGCCTGCAAAATGCAATAACTGGAGCCAGGCACTTTGTGAATACTCTGGACGCAGTAGACAAGCCAAAGGGCAGTGCAGAGAACTGACAATGCGAGTAGCCTGCTTTGAAGTGTAGGTATCTTCTGCAAGATTCCCTGATTAGGATGTGCAGGTATGCTTCTTTTAAATCTAGAGTTGCCAACCAGGCATCTTTGCCTAGCATAGGGAGTAATTGGTGAAGAGTCAGCATCTTGAATTTTGGAATCTCCAGAAAGGTGTTTAGAGTAGACAGGGCCAGGATTGGATGCCATGATTTGTCTTTTCTGGGTACCAGAAAAAGCCTGGAGTAGAAACCTTGTCCCTTTTCTTCTTCTGCTTCCAGTTGAATAGCCCTCCATGCTTAACAGGGAAGTACTTGTTTTTGAGCCTCTGCCCTCTGATTTGAGGGCAGGTCTGGCCACCCATTTGGTGTTGGCAATGTGTGGAAATGAAATCTGTATCCCTGGGACACAGTATTTAAACCCCATTTGTCCTGGGTTATGAGTTGCCAGTTCTTTGCATGAAGAGCAATCTTCCCCCAAAGGGGCGGTCAAAAGATAAGTGCTTGAGAATTTTAAAAGGAAGTCATTGAGACTGTTTACCATAGGGGGGTGTCTTGTTATTTCCAGATTTGGAAGTGGAGGCCCCCCCACTGCTTAGTTCTGAGAGTCCCCTGGGACTGAAACCTGGGGTTTTTGTTGTGTCTGGGTTTTGCTTTAGAGGATCTGGAAGGGACTGCAAAGGACCAATTCTTAGTAGGCCAGTGCCTACTGAATCTTGGAGGTTGCACTTATAAAAAATATTTAACAGTTTGCATAGATTTAGCTTTAACTTCCATCTTTTTAAGAACTTCTTCAGCCTTGCTGCCAAACAAGCGGTCCTGATTTAAAGGAGCATCCAACAATTTAGCTTTAACATGATCAGGCAAAGATTGCTCCTTAAGCCAAGCATGCCTTCTAAGCACAGACCCAGTAACAGCAGCCCTGCAAGAGGCCTCTAAAGAATCAAAGCCACATTGCAAAGTATCTTTTCCAACTTGTTCAGCAGAATGCATTAAATCTTGTAAATCTTCATTTTTCACAGTCAGGAATCAACATCATTTTCTGTTTAAGCAGTCCAATAATATGCTGTTGATATTTTAACATATGAAATTGGCAGTTTAAAGCTCTGATTGCCAAGGTTGCAGAAGTATAAACCTTTTTACCCCATCTATCCAGCGCCTTGGAGTCTCTATCAGAAGGGGTGGGATTTTTTGCAGTAGAAGCCTTAATGCCCCTGGGCCCATGAGAATTTGTCTCGGGATCCGCAACAGGATTTTTGAAAAGAAACTTGTGGAACTCAGGAACCCTGTAGTATCTGTCAGGTTTACTAGGAGCCGGAGGCAGGGAATCAGGGGCTAAACTGGACTCTGAAAACACAAAAACAATGTCTAGTACAGGAGGTATAGCCAAAGGTCTATGCTGAGGTAGAAGAAGGAAAATCCCTAAGCCTCTTTTTTTTGAATCAGAAAATTCCTGGCTTTCCCAGTGGAAATGCTCCCGTAAAGTATGTGAAGTTTCCCCAAAAGAAAAATCCTCAGGAGGGGAAGCAGAGGGAATGGAATCCTCTGCATCAGAATCCTCATAAGTAGGTATGGAAAAATCCAGGTCATCAGAAGAGTCAGAAGAAACAGAATCCTGATCAGAAGAGTCAGAAACAAGCTCAGCCCTAGGCTTCTTAGAGGGGGGGGGGGGTTGACTACCCCAATTAAAGTAATTAGATCTTCAGCCATTTTTATAATTTGTTTTTTAGGCATAGGGGCCTGAGCATGTGGCCTGGGCTTTTGTTTTTTTAGACCTATATCGAGATTTAGGCCTTAGTACTGAAGGTGGTGTCAATTTAATATGCAAGTCTGTAGGCCTGAATACACCCTCAGAAGCCGGTGCCTGCACAGTGGCTCCAGACCCATCCAAGCTAGAGACATCCGCGGGTTCCATAGTTGAAGTATCTCACGGCATACCGGACTCCGAATGGGTCTCAGTAGAGGCCTGGGAATCAGAAGTAGCGTGTTATCAGGGGCTGCAAAAGCACCTCACTGAGTACCGGCAAACTGGCTTAGGAAAAGCGTCGTCGGCAGGTTTGGACCTCAGCAGTCTCTCTCTGTCTTTACCTTTGCGTTTTTTCGGAATCCCGGTAGTCGGATGGCTAACCGAGGACATTGCTGGATAATTAAAGCGAGAACCGAAATATTTAGAGGCAAAAATATACCGTCGATGGATAGTGAGCTGATTAAATAAAGCACAAAACCAACAGCAAGGTACATTGTGGTCAGGGCCTAGGCAAGGAATACAGTACAAATTAAAATCTTTACGAGGTATTTGCTTTCCACAAGTAATGCAATTATTAACTTTTACTGATATTGGTAAGGAGCAAGAAAAAGTTTCCCCAACGGGGTACTTAGCTTTAAGTTGAAGATTTTGGTTCTGAAACTCGAAAATGAAAATTTCAGGAGTCAGCCGACTGGCACTTGCAAACTGCTTCTGCTTCGTGTGCCACACAGCAAGAAAGACTGATGTAATGGCATCGGCTACATGTTTAAACCCCTGACGACCTGACGTCATGGAAGAAGGGACAGCAACCGACGCAGGTCCCAAGACTTTGCTAATCAGGCCGACTGAGGGCAACCTGGCAGCAGATTATCCAAATGTAATGACTGCAACAGTGAAACATGAAGAATATCTAAACTGGCATCCTGTTACAATAAAATCTCCAAGTTTGCTACCAGCTCAAAATCCTCATCCCACCACTGTGACTCCTTGCACTCCTTGAACTGGCTGGAACTCCCCAACTATCTGTCTTATATTCAACTAACTACTGCCCATACACTTATTTTCAAACAATCACAATGTCCCTCCCTCTCATCCATCCTCACTATGCAACTTCCTGATAGCGCACTCGGATCTAATAACCATAACCTCCTTGAAATACACAAACCTACATGCTGCCCAGGCAACTTCTCCAACCTTTTTCTCTTGCTCAAAAATGGAACCTACTTCCTCTCCATATCCGTACTACAAAAAAATCATTCCTCTTTCAAGTCTTTGCACCATTCATACGTTTCCATTAACTGGGATTGCGCCTGCTCCCACCCCCTCCTAACTTCCTTCCAACTAATCTAGTACACCTCAGTCTAGGTTGGCAATGCTACCTGCCACATAGACAAAGTACAGTTGTGTACACTTACCATAAATGTAGATGTTCAAGTGTATTCACTGTTGCAGTCATCACACTTGGGTTATCTGCCTGCAGGTAGCCCTCAGTTGGCCCGAATACCAGAGACTTCGTATTTCTGCGTCGGTTGCTGTTGCTCCAGGACTGACATCAGGTTGTCAGGGGTATAAAAATGGAGCAAAGTTATTGTGGCGAAAACACCACCAGTAAAAAGTAAATACCAATACCTCAGAAAGGGGTGAGTAATAGGCATAGAGAGGAGAGAAACAAGGGGACTGGAGGGAGGGAAACCAGGACTGCAACAATGAATACATTCGAACATCTACATTTATGGTAAGTGTACACAACTGTACTATGTTCTTCATGTTTCACTGTTGCAGTCATCGCACTTGGGTAGATTCCCAAAGCTGAAGAAGGGTGGAGGCAGTCAAGAAGAGTTGGGGCTGGCTAGTATGCCTTGCAGGACTACTGTAGCAAAACCCACCCTGGATTTGGAAAAGATAGGCAGGTGAAGGTGTGTACAGAACTCCAGGTAGCAGCTTCCAGGATGTCCCTGGTAGGGACTCCCCTGAGGAATGCTGTAGAGGTAGAAGTTGCCCTAGTGGAATGTGTTCTGACCCCCTGTGGAGTTGGTTTCCCATGGTGCTTGTAGCAGAAATGGATGCATTTGGAAATTGTTTGTTTAGAAATGTTCTTGCCCTCTGCCCCTGGTGCAAAGCTGACTAGCAACTGGTCAGATTTCCTGAAGGGCTCAGTCCTATCAAGGTAGAATCTGAGCTGTCTATACACGTCCAAGGAGTGCAGGATCCTTTCCTCTTTATTTTGAGGACAAGGGAGGAAGGTTGGCACATGGACAGTGATTGAGAGCCATGCTAGATACCACTTTAGTCAAAGAAAGGGTTAGTCCTGAGGGAAACCCTGTCAGCATGGAAAATAATGAAGGGTTCCACAGCCATGAGTGCTTGTAGCTCAGACACTCTTCTAGCTGAAGTGATGACCAAAAGCAAGGTTGTTTTCCAAGAGAGGAATTTTAACTCTGCTGACGCTGCAGGCTCAAAGGGGGGAAAGTGTGAGCTTTTCCAGTAAAAAGTTAAGGTCCCAAGCAGGGGTGGATGCCCTCCTTGGCGGCCTTAATTTGTTTACCCCTCTGAGGAACTGTTTGATAAGAAGGTGAGAGAAAAGAGGTGGCTCTGTGCTGTAATGAGCTGAAATGGCAGAGGCATTGATCTTAATGGAGGAGAAGGATAGGCCTCTGTGGAGTAGATCTGCTAAGCAATCCAGGATTAGAGGCGCAGAGGGCAGGTTTGTGTCCTCTCCTTTAGATTGAATACAAGAGCAGTACCTTTTCCACTTATCAGCACAGGATTTCCTTGTACTGGGTGTTCTGGCTTCAAGAATGATGTCCAGCACCTGCTTGTTTAGGCTGGTTACTGGGGGAGAATTCCTGGAATAAGCCAGGCTGCAAGATTTAGGGTTTGCAGTTGCGGATGCAAGATCTGTCCCCCTGCTGAGAGAGCAGGGTTGGGTTCTGGTGTAGGTGCCAAGGTGGCACCGGTGACAGGCAGGAGCGGGTTTCAGTGCTGGCATGGCCAGTCTGGGGCAATCAGAATGGTCCTTGGTCTGTCCTGTCTTATCTTGAACAATACTCTTGAGAAAAGGGGCAGAGGGTGAAAGGCACAGTTTGAGAGATTTACCCACTGGAAGGATAGGGCATCCACTTTTCAGGCCCTGCTGTGAGGAGTCCTGGTGCAGAATTTGCTGAGCTGGTGATTGCAGGGGGAGGCAAACAGATCCACCTCTGGGGTCCCCCATTTCTGAATCAGAAGGTTGAAGGTGCTGGGCTCTAATTGCCACTCATGAGTGTCTAGGAGATTTCTGCTTAAGTCGTCTGTCAGTGAGTTCTGTTTGCCTGGCAGGAATTGAGCTTGCAGATGGACCTGCATGTCCAAGGCCATGTTCCACAGGGCCATGGCTAGTCTGCAGAATGGGTAAGAGTGTGTTCCCCCCTGCTTGTTGATGTACCACATAACTGTGGTGGTGTCTGTTTTTATTAGCAGGTGTCCTGGTGAGAGTTGGTATCTGAAAGCTGTCAGAGCGGGCTGCACAGCTAGCATCTCTTTTCGGTTGATGTGCAGATGAATTTGACTTGGGCTCCAGTGGCCCTGAATGCACTTGCCGTCCGTGTGCGCCCCCCAGGCACAGCCTGATGCATCTGTGGTTACGGTCTGGGTGGTGAGGGTTTGAGTAAAAGGCAGTCCTTTGACATGGTTGCATGCTGCTGCCCACCAAAGAAACTCTGTCCTTAGGATAGGAAAGGAATGACGGTCTCTAGGTCCTGAGAATGTTGGCACCAAAGACTTTTTAAGTACCATTGAAGTTTCCTCATATGCAGTCTGGCACATGGAATTAGTAGGAAGCATGAGGCCATGGAACCCTACGGCCTGCAGGATTTTCCTTGCAGGTTAGCTGGGTTCTGGTGGCCATTTGAGGAAAATAGTCTGTCAGATAGGCTTGTTTTTCTGGCGTGAGGAATGTCATCTGGGATGCTGTGTCCAAGCTTGCTCCCAGGAATACAATCTTTTGACTGGGGACAAGTTTTGATTTCTTTTCATTGATGGTGTACCCCAGGGAGGTCAGTTTTTTTTTTTTTACAAATGTCAGGTGCTGCAACAGCATTTCCTGACTGCCTACCTGAATCAGGCAGTCCAAGTATGGGTAAATTTGACTATTTCTCTGTCTGCAGTAAGCAATGGCTGGAGCCAGGCATTTTGTGAATAATCTGGGAGCAGTGGATAAGCCAAAGGGAAGTGCAGATAACTGATAATACATAGATCCTGCTCTGAAGCATAGATATTTCCTGCACGAGTCCCTTATAGGGATGTGCAAATAGGGTTCTTTGACGTCGAGGGTGACTAACCAGGCATCCTTGGCTAGCACAGGTAGAAGCTGCTGTAGGGTGAGCATTTTGAATTTTGGTACCACCAGGAAGGTGTTAAGAATTGACAAATCTGGATTGGGTGCCATGTGCCCTCTTTTCTGGGTACCAGGAAGAGCCTTGAATATAATCCTTGGCCTGTCTGTTCCGCAGGAACAGGCGGAATTGCCTTTATAGAGAGCAGGGATTGAACTTGATTTTGTGCCTCTGCCCAATGGTTTGGAGGAAGGTCTGGAAACCCGCTTGGGGTTGGCAGTGACTGGAAGTACATTTTGTATCCCTGGGATACAATGTTGCGGACCCATTGGTCTTTGCTGATGGAAATCCATTTTTTTTCATGAAGGGCAAGTTTAACTCCTAGGGGCACAAGTAGTTGAGCAGAGGTGGGGAGTGGTGATGAGAAGTCATTGGGAATTCTTTCCGTAAGGGGGTGGCTTAGCTCTCCCTGCTTTGGAGGTGGAGGCACTCCATTGCTTAGATCTCTGTGTACCCTGAGACTGTAGTCTGGGTGGTCTGTTACCCCTGGGTCTGGTTTGAGATGGCCTTGAGGGGGCTGGAAAGGACCAATGTTTTGAGGGGCAATGCCTACTGAATCTAGGAGGTTGTACTTGCAATAATTTTTTAACTGTCTGCATAGATTTAGCTTTTTCTTCCATCTTTTTAAGAACCACTTCTGCTTTGGTGCCAGTCTGTCCTTGTGCAAAGGAGCATCTAATAACTTAGATTTGACATGGTCTGGCAAGGTCTGTTCCTTAAGCCAAGCATGCCTTCTCAGTAAAGAACCAGTGACTGCTGCCCTGCAAGATGCTTCTAAGGCGTCAAAAAGTACCGTTTTGTACCTACCATAAATGTAGATGTTCGAAGATCCACATTGCTGCAGTCCTTACACTTGGGTAGTCTGCTGTCCTCGGTCGGCCCGAATATCAAAGTATAAGGCTGACGTCGGTCAAGGCGCATTAAACTGACATCAGGACGTCAGGGTACAAATGCGCATGGCCGACGTCATATCCTCAGTCTTTTCTTGCCCCAGATGTCAGAAGACCCTAAAAAGAAAGGTCAAAACCAAAAGACAGCAAACAACCAACCAACCACCCTTGCACTAATAATATGTACAATATATACAATATACACAATATTTACAACCCAACCCACACAACCTCTAACTACAGAGGGAAGGAGGGAGGGTAAATTGGACTGCAGCAATGTGGAACTTCGAACATCTACATTTATGGTAGGTACAAAACTGTACTATGTTCTTCATCTCACATTGCTGCAGTCCTTACACTTGGGTAGAATCCCAAAGCAGAGGTAAGGGAGGATGGCAAAACTATAAAGAAGCAGGAGCTGCCAAAATGCCCTGTAAAATAGCAGTGGCAAAACCAGCCCTAGATTTAGAGTAAAGTGGAAGGTGATAATGCTTAGAGAAAGTATGCACTGAACTCCAAGTAGCTGCCTCCAAAATATCTTTAGTTGCCACCCCCCTTAAAAAGCTGTCAAGTGGCAGTAGCCCTAGTGGAATGAGGCCTAATCCCAGCTGGAATCTCCTTGCCATGATGGGAATAACAGAAAGCAATGCAAAACCCAATCCACTTAGAAATAGTTTGTTTTGACACAGGCTTGCCCTGAGAACTCAAAGCAAAAGAAACAAATAACTGCTGAGACTGCCTGAACCCTTTAGTTCTGCTCAAATAATATCGCAACTGCCTGTGTACATCTAAAGTGTGCAAAATCTTTTCCCCTTTATTTTGGGGATTTGCATAAAAAGTAGGCAAATGAATAGTTTGGTTTAAAGCCACACTAGAAACCACTTTAGGCATAAAGGAAGGATTAGTACAAAGATACCCTATCCTTATGGAAAATTAAGAAAGGCTCAACCGCCATAAGGGCCTGCAATTCAGAAACCCTTCTTGCAGAGGTAATGGCCAACAAAAAAAGCAGTCTTCCATGATAAATATTTCAACTCGGTAGTAGCTGCAGGCTCAAAAGGTTGTAGAGTGAGTTTCTCCAACACAAAATTGAGATCCCAAGCAGGAGTAGGAGCTCTACGTGGGGTCTTATATTCTTTGCCCTCTAAGAAATTGCTTGAACAAAGGATGAGAAAACAATGGTGGGTCACAGTCATAGTGAGCCGAAATTGCTGCAGCATGAACCTTAATAGAAGAGAAGGACAAACCTTTGTCCAGTAACTCAGTAAGATATTGAACAGCCACACTTAAATTAGGCTCAGAAACATCAAAATCCTTTGCTGCACTCCAAAATAAAAATCTCTTCCATTTATCTGCGTACACTTTCCTTGTACTAGGCCTTCTAGCTTCCAAAATAACATTCAAAACTTGCTGTGGAAGTTGAGACCCTCTATGGTTCAAAACAGGATATGCCAGGCTGTTAGGTGAAGAGAGTGAAGCTTGACATTGAGTAAATGACTGTCCTCCTGAGACAACAGGTGTGGAATCGAAGGCAAAGGTCATGGAGGCTCCCGTACCAGACTTCTCAGTAATGGGTACCAGTGCTGTCGAGGCCAATCTGGAGCTATTAAAATCATCTTTGGCTTGTCCTGTCTGACCTTTAGAAGTACCTTTGGGAGGAGAGGCAGAGGTGGAAAGGCATACACATGAAGATTGCTCCAATTGAAAGAAAGAGCATCCACTTTCCAAGCTGTGGGATGAAACCTTTTCATGCAAAACTTTGGCAGCTGGTGGTTTAGTGGAGAAGCGAACAGATCTATGACTGGAGTTCCCCATGACACTGTCAATTTCTGAAATACATGAGGATCCAATTTCCACTCGTGGGGATCCATAATTCGCCTGCTCAACACATCTGCTAAGGAGTTCTGTGCTCCGGCAGAAACCTTGCCTGAAGATTTAGCTGTAAACTGAGAGCAGTCTCCCACAAAATCATTGCTTGCCTGCATAGAGGATAAGAATGTGTTCCCCTTGCTTGTTGATGTACCACATGACAGTTGTGTTGTCTGTTAGAATCAACACCTGCCCTGGAAGAAGTAAATCCTTGAAAGCTATTAATGCAAACTGGACTGCTAACATCTCCTTCAAGTTGATATGTAGATGTTGTAGTCTGGCAGGCCACTTGTCTTGTATCCACTTTCCATTTAGATGAGCTCCCCAAGCTTTGTCTGAGGCATCTGTCGTTAGAATCTGACTCGCCTCTGGCCGGGTCACAGAGAGTCCCTTGTTTAGGTGACATTCCTGAGCCCACCACAAAATTCCTTTTGAATGCAAGGTATTATCTGAATGACAGTGTCCAGATCCTGGCAGTGCTGTGTCCATACATTTTGAGATACCATTGTAACTTCCTCATATGCAGTTTGGCATTGGGAAGCACCAGAATACAAGATGCCATGAACCCCAAGGCTTGAAGGACTGTCCTTGCAGTCAGCCTGGACTGATGAGACAATTGATGAAAGTAAAGGGAAAGATTCTTTTGTTTGTCCGGAGTCAAAAGGCCATCTGGGATGCTGTATTCAGTCTTACACCCAGAAAGCACATGTCCTGAGAGGGTACTAGACTGGACTTTATTTCGCTCACAGAATACCCCAGGCATCTTAGCACTGCTATCACATATTCCAAATGATGAAGAAGCTCGTCCCTTCCTTGAGCCAGAATCAGGCAATCGTCCAAATAAGGATAGATCTGTATTCCTTTTAGCCTGAAGAAAGCTATCACTGGAGCCAGAACTTTCGTGAACACTCTGGGCGCAGTAGATAAGCCAAAGGGCAATGCAGAGAACTGATAATGAGAAGTCCCAGCCCGAAAACGCAGATACTTCCTGCAACTCAGTCTGATAGGAACATGAAGGTAAGCCTCCTTGAGATCCAAAGTTACCATCCAATGATCTTTGCCCAGCAGAGGTAAAAGCTGTTGTAACGTCAACATTTTGAACTTGGGAATGTCCAGATAAGTGTTGAGGATAGATAAATCCAAAATTGGTCTCCACGTGTTCCCCTTCTTTGGTACTAGGAACAGGCGAGAATAAAATCCTAGGCCCACTTCTGGCATAGGGACCGGCTGTATGGCCCCTATTTGAAGTAACAGAGAAATTTGTTTGTGAGCCTCTATTCTTTGCTGAGGAGGAACGTCTGGCATGCCTTTGAAAGGAGGCAAGGTATAGAAATAAAACCTGTAACCTTGGTGTATGATATCCAATACCCATCTGTCTTGGGTAATTAAACTCCAATTTTCCTTGAAAAGTGCCAACCTTCCCCCCAAAGGTGCTGCCAGACGAGAAGACTCTGGCAGCTGAAAAGGTAGGTCATTGGGTCTGTTTACGAAAGGACTGACCCCTGCCCTCACCAAGACTGTGCAGGTGAACCCCTGTTCTAGGCCTGAAAGAGCCCTGAGCTCTCCCCCTTCCCCCCCTAGATCTACCCCTAGACTGGGGAACATAAGAAGGATACGTCCACCCCTTGGTAGGCCAATTTCTACTAAACTTCGGAGGCTGAACCTGCAAAAAATCTTTAACAGTCTGCATAGACTTAGCCTTGTCTTCCATTTTCTTTAAGACTGCCTCAACAGGTGAACCAAACAACACATCAGATTGTAAAGGAGCATCTAAAATCCTTGTCTTAACATGGTCAGATAAATTCTGATCCCTCAGCCAGGCGTGCCTGCGAAGAACTGACCCAGTGGCAGCCACCCTAGACGAGGCCTGTACAGCATCAAAACCACATTGCAAAGAATGCTTACCCACCTGTTCAGAAACATGTACTAAATCTTGTAACTCTTTACACTCAATACCTTCCACCAGAGCATCTACCTTAGACTTCAATTGAGAAAGTAGATAGTTTTGGTATTTCAACATGTGAAACTGGCAATTCAAAGCCCTCATAGCTAGGGTGGAAGAAGTATAGACTTTCTTTCCCCATCTATCCAAAGCCCTGGCCTCTTTATCTGGAGGAACCGGATTTTTAACAACAGAAGCCTTAACACCCTTAGGCCCCTGACTAACAGTTTCTGGGTCCACCCTAGGACTCTAAAAAGATACTTATGAGCTTCAGGCACCCTGTAATACCTATCCGGTTTAACAGGAGCAGGCGGCAAAGAATCAGGATTAAGAGAAGCCTCTGCAAACACATCTTCCACAACATCCAGAACAGGAGGTATAGCCAAAGGCCTATGCTGGGGTAAAAACAAAAATTCCCTAAGCCTTTTCCTGGAATCAGAGAAGTCCTGACCTTCCCACTTAAAATGCTCCCTCATGGAATGAAGAGTCTCTGAAGAAGAAAAATCCTCAGGAGGAGAAGCAGAAGGAGTAGAATCATCCACATCAGAATCAGAATAAGGAGAATACTCCTGCAAGTCTTCAGCCGAAGACTCTGAAACATCCGAAGCCTGCTCAAAACTCCCCAACTCAGGTTCCACCCTAGGTCTCTTATCAGGAGGGGCAAAGAACCTCTAATCAAAGTAATCAAATCTTCTGCCATTTTAAGCATATGCTTCTTGGGCACAGATCCTGAAGAACTAGGAGTGACACCAACTGAAGCTAAACCTGGCCTGCCTCTGGGAGAAGCCTTGGAAACAGAAGGAGAGGGCCTAACCACCCTAGGAAGGAGGGGAGTACAGTAACCTGAGAAGCCCCTTCAGCCTGACCTGCCTCCTGAGAGGCCACATCCTGCAATAACAAAGTCTCCCCTGGGACTCCAGAGAAACCTCCGCGGAACCCCGGCTCCACCGACACCTCTAAAGAACCGGCGTCCGCACGGACGGCTCTTCTTGCCTGGGCTTAGCTGCTTTGTCCTTGCGCTTCTTGAAGAAGCGGACGCCGGAGCATCCGACGGCATAGTAGAACTGCACCGCGCCGCGAAGACTAACCTGGCACAATCTAACCTTCTCTTAATAGTGCGCGTATTGAATCTAGCACAAAGCGACACCCAACAACGCCGTGCTCAGGCCCTAAACAAGGAATACACAAAGTATGATAATCTCTATGCGGTATCTGTTTCCCACAAGAAATACAGTTATTCACTTTTTCTGACATCCGTAAACCACTCAGGCAAGAAAAAACTAAAATATTCCCCAACCGGGTACTTAGCCAACTTTGACTCGGTCTGAAACTCCGAATTCGAAAAATTTCAGAACGCCGAACGGCACTTGCAACGCTGCTTCTGCATCGGACCATGCGGCAAAAAAGACTGAGGATATGACGTCGGTCATGCGCATTTGTACCCTGACGTCCTGATGTCAGTCTAATGCGCCTTGACCGACGTCAGCCTTATACTTTGATATTCGGGCCGACCGAGGACAGCGGACTACCCAAGTGTAAGGACTGCAGCAATGTGAGATGAAGAACATCCACACTGCAATGTATGCTTGCTGACTTGGTTTGCAGCATGCATAAGCTCTTACAATTCTTTGTTTTCTGCACAGTCTGTAAAGGCTGCTATTTTTTTGCTCAATAAGTTCCATAATATGTTGTTGGTACTTCAGCATTGTGAAAATGACAATTCACCGCCCTAATGGCGAGAGTTGCAGAGGTATATACTTTCTTACCCCATCTGTCCAAAGCTCTGGAATCCCTGTCCGAAGGGGTGGGATCCTTAGCTGTAGTAGCTTTGATACCTTTAGGCCCTTGGGAAATGATCTCTGGATCAGCAGTAGGATTTTTGAAAAGGAATTTGTGAGACTCGGTTACTCTGTAGTACCTGTCTGGTTTCCTAGGAGCAGGGGGTAAAGTATCAGGGTTAAGGCTGGATTCCATAAAGACAACAACTTCCAGGACTAGGCCTACGTTGTGGCAAATCTAGAAATTCTCTGAGTCGCTTTTTAGACTGAGGATAGTCTTGGCATTCCTAATGGAAATGTTCTCTTAAGGTATGTAAGGTTTCACCAAAAGAAAAATCCTCTGGAGGAGAGGCAGAGGGAATAGATTCCTCTGCATCAGAATCCTCATAAGCAGATAAGGGCACGTCTTCATAATCATAGTCTTCGGACTCTTGGTCTGTTGAAGCTACAGGGGGACTGATCTCTTTTTCTCTTAGCAGGGGAAGGCTGGCTTCCCGTAATCAGCATAAGGTCTTCTGCCATTTTAAGCATTTGATGTTATGGCAAGGAAGCAGGTGCATGCGCTTTGGTCTGTTTTCTAGGCGTAGCATGTCCTCTTGGCCTTAGAAACTCAGTAGTTTCATACAGAACTGGAGACGTGAATGAGGTTGTCGGTTTGTGTCGAACATCTGTAGTGTGAATAACTTCCTCAGAAGCCGGTGCCTGCTCAGCGGCTCCAGACCCATCCAAGGTAGAGACATCTGCAGGTATCATAGTCAAAGAATAGTCTCGCTGCATACTGGACTCCGAACGGGTCCCAGTAGAGGCCTGCAAATCCACAGAAGCAGGCATCAGGGGCTGCGAATGCACCTCACTGTGTACCGGCGAACTGGCGACTAGCTTAACGGAAAAGTCGTCGGCAGTTTTGGACCTATGCAGTCTGTCTCTGTCTTTATCCTTACTTTTTTTGGAATATCAGTAGTCAGATGGCTTACCAAAGCGATTTCGGAATACATAAATCGAGAACGAAAGTATTTAGTGACAATAAGGGCCTGATGACGAAAGGTTCACGCACTGAACAAGGCACAAAAACGTACAGTGAGGTACGTCGTGGTCTGGGCCTAAACTGGTGATGCAGTAAGAATGAAAATCTCGGTGTGGTATTTGTTTTCCACAGGCAAGACAGTTAACTTTTTCTGACATCGGTTAGAGCAAGAAAAAAGGATCCCCAACGGGGTAGTTAGCTTTAGAAGACATAAGGATGATTCAATTTGTAAACAAAAAACTCAGGTAGTGGCCGACAGGCACTTGTGCAAACTGCTTCTGCTTCGGGCTTCTTGGCAAGAAAGACTGATGTAATGGCATCGGCTGCCTGTTTTATACCCCTGGCGACCTGATGTCAGCCCTGGAGTGACAGCAACTGACACAGAAATACTAAGTGTCTGGTATTTGGGCAGAGTGAAGGCTACCTGCAGGCAGATATCCTAAGTGTGATGATTGCAACAGTGAAACACGAAGATCATACCTTCTCTCTTTAAAAGTTTTAAACTACTTGTGTAATTCAACGCTTTTGTTTAACATTATGACCTACTGCTAATGACTATGTTTTGAACTTACTGTATTAACTCATATTACTTACTGTAGAGGTTTGTACCTATATTCTTAAGAGCTGTTACTGGTTTATCTCCTGGCAATATTTCTTGCCGATTATTGTACAAAGTATATCTTTGAAATATTTTGTAAATACTTTACTGTGGAGCTCTTCTCACCAGGCCTCCATTGAAAAAGAGCTCATCTTGCCCCAATGGGCTTTCACGGTCAACAAACTGCAAATAAATAAGACTAAAGGGACTAAAAACATTTTAACTGCTTATCTTACTATTAATAGCCATATGACAGAGCTTCCATTTTCTCAGGTTTTGTTCATAGGTAGGTACTAGGCTATTAGCCCTAGGGCCTATATAAGCCTAGCCAAAAAGGTACCCTGGCTTTCGCCACCCAAGAAAATTATTTTCCTGTGCCCCTGTCGAGCAGAGCCACAGAAGTGATCCCTGGAGTGAATTTCCTATTTCCCATCCAATCAAGATTTTTCTTGAAGACTGCTAATGAGGAGCTCTGTTTGACATAGATAGGTAGTCTGTTCCAGAGTATGGGAAGTCTCTGGGACAGGAATCTATCCCTGCAGCATGTTCTGTTTATTGTATTGACAAGGTTTAGGTCCCTAGAGCATGTAGCTCAGAGGGATTGGGATTTCTTTAAGTGCAGCATGTCAAACAGCTCTGGGTTTGACATAGCTTTGTATGTTAAGCAGAGATCACCTCTGAGTAGGCAATATGCGACAGAGTAAAGCTGGAGTTTTTTGAGATGGTCTGCGTAGGGCATCTGCTTGAGGCCAGTGATCCTCTTTGGAGGTATTTCTGTGGCCTTTCCAGTTGTTGTAGATGTCTTGTGAGGTACATACCAAAAGGGGCGTTGTACTCTATAATGGGTCTAATGAGTGATGTGTAGAGGGGAACAATGACCTGTTTTTTTCTGGATGAGAAATGTACAGTTGTGTACCTACCATAAATGTAGATGTTAGAGTGTATTCACTGTTGCAGTCATTACTCTTGGGTTATCCTGCTGGCAGGCTACCCGCAGTCGGCCAGAATTCCAAAGTCTAGGTCTGGCATCGGTTGCTGTCGCCTCTTCCCTGACGTCAGTGCGCCAGGGGTATATGCAGCCGACGCCATTTTTCTTCAGTTTTTCTTGCCCCAGATGTCAGGTGCCCCCAAACTGGTAGGCTGAAAAAATATGCCAATAAGTATGCATGCACAAAAATAACATTTTCTTCATCTATAAGCAAATACGCCACATAGGTTGTATAGGATAGAGAAGCACAGATAAGTCCCAGCAAAGAAAAGGGGGATAGTGGGTGTGTAACCTGGACTGCAACAGTGAATACACTCTAACATCTACATTTATGGTAGGTACACAACTGTACTATGTTCATCGTGTTTCACTGTTACAGTCATTACTCTTGGGTTGAATCCCAAAGCTGAGGATGGGTGGCTGGGCTAAATAGGATTAGGAGAGGCTATGAGGCCCTGCAGAACTGCAGTGGCAAAGCCTGCTCTGGATTTAGAGTAAAGAGGTAAGTGGTAGTGCTTTGTGTAAGTGTGCACTGAACTCCAAGTTGCAGCCTCTAAGATGTCTTTGGTTGGTACTCCTCTAAGGAAGGCTGCTGAAGTGGCTGCTGCTCTGGTAGAATGAGGCCTAATGCCCTTAGGCACTGATTTGCCATGTTTAAAATAGCAGAAACGGATGCAATAGCCTACCCATTTAGAATTAGTCTGTTTTGAGATAGCCTTTCCTTGTGATCCTGCAGCATATGACACTAAAAGTTGCTCTGTCTTTCTGAAAGCTTTAGTTCTGTCCAAGTAGAAGCGTAACTGTCTGTGTATGTCCAAAGAATGCAGAATTTTCTCACCCTTGTTCTGTGGGTTTGGATAAAAGGTAGGCAAGTGAATGGTTTGGTTGAGGGCCACACTGGACACCACCTTAGGCATAAATGTTGGGTTCGTCCTCAGAAAAACGCTGTCTGGGTGAAAAATGATAAAAGGTTCCACAGCCATGAGTGCTTGTAACTCCGAGACTCATCTTGCAGAGGTTATTGCTAGGAGCAGAGCCGTTTTCCAGGATAAAAATTTTATATCAGCTGTTGAGGCTGGCTCAAAAGAAGGCAGTGTGAGTTTTTCCAAAACATAATTGAGGTCCCATGTCAGAATTGGTGCTCTCCTTGGAGGCCTGATGTTTTTGGCCCCTCTGAGGTACTGCCTTATTAAAGGATGAGAAAAGATAGGTGGTTCCGTATTTTAATGGGCTGAAATGGCAGAGGCATGAATCTTAATTGATGAGAAAGAAAGGCCTTTGTTCAGCATCTCAGTTAGGTACTGTAAAATCTGAGGGATATTTGGTACACACGTGTCAATGCCTTGTTCCTTGTTCCAAGCACAGAATCTTTTCCATTTTTCTGCATAAGATTTTCTGGTACTGGGCCTTCTGGCCTCCAAGATAACATCCATAACAGCTTTTGAAAGAGGAGTGTTCTGAATGGCTACATTATCCGCCATGCTGTCAGATTTAAGGTCCTGAGTTGGCTGTGCAGGACCCGATTGTTTTGTTGAGTCAGTGGATCCATGAGGTTTCTGCTTAGTCTGCCAGAGTATTTGTTTTTCCTGGCAGGAATTGTGCTTGCAGGTGAACTTGATAAGCCAATGCTGTGTCCCATAAGGTCATTGCTTGTCTGCAGAGGGAGTAGGAATGTGTACCTCCCTGCTTGTTTATGTACCATATGACCGTAGTATTGTCTGTCTTTATCAGTAGCTGTCCTGGGTTGAAGTAGATCCTTGAAAGCTATCAGGGCATTTTGAATAGCTAGCATCTCTTTTTGATTCATGTGAAGATGCATCTGGCTTGTAGGCCATGTGCCCTGAATACATTTTCCTGCCATATGGGCCCCCCAGGCATAATCTAATGCATCCGATGTCAGTGTCTGTCTGGCTGTGGGTAAACTGAATGGCAGACCCTTGTTGTGGTGACAGGCCTCTGCCCACCATCGAAACTCCTGTTGTAGGCAGGGAATGAGTGTAATTACTGTCTGCAGGCTGTGGCAATGCTGAGTCCAAACACCTTTTAGATACCATTGTAGTTTCCTCATATGCAGCCTGGCATATGGAATTAATAGAATGCAAGATGCCATGAAACCCAAGGTCTGCAGGATTTTCCTTGCAGATAAGTGGGTTTTTGTTGTCAATTTTTTGAAGTAAGAAGTCAGTTGTTTTTGTTTGTCTGGCATGAGATAAGCCATCTGGGCAGTTGTACTTAAGCTTGCACCCAGGAATATTATCTCTTGAGAGGGCACTAGTTTTGATTTATTTTCGTTTACTGTGTACCCTTGGCCAATCAGTAGTCTTTTTACAAACGCCAGATGCTTTAGAAGAATGTTTTTGTTCTCTGCGTGAATAAGGCAGTCAACCAAGTAAGGATATATTTGAATTCCTCTTTGTCTGCAAAATGCAATTACTGGTGCCAGGCATTTTGTAAAGACCCTGGGCACAGTAGATAAGCCAAAGGGCAGTGCATTGAGCAAGCTATGAATCTGAGGCATCTTCTGCAAGATTGTCTGATTGGGACATGCAGGTATGCCTCTTTTAGGTCCAAAGTTACGAGCCAAGCCTTTTTGCCCAGCATGGGCAGTAGCTGCTGTAGAGTCAACATCTTGAATTTTGGAACTTCCAGAAACGTATTTAGTATAGACAGGTCCAGCATTGGTCTCCAGGTTTTGTCCTTTCTGGGCACTAAGAAAAGTTTGGAGTAAAATCCTTGCCCCTGCTCTTGTTGTGGTACTTGTTGAATGGCCCTCATGTCCATGAGGGCTGTAATTTGCTTTTGTGTCTCTGACCATTGATTGTGTGGCAGGTCTGGCATACCTTTTGACCTTGGTAGGATGTGAAAATGGAACTTGTAGCCTTGGGACACTATGTTCAGGACCCATTTGTCTTGGGTAACCATTTGCCAATTTGATGAAAAAAGTGCTAGTTTCTCCCCTAAGGGGGCTGCCAAAAGAAAAGTGCTTGGATCTGGCAGAGGAAAGTCATTGGGACTGTTTCCTGCAAGGTTGTGATTTGTCTTCTCCGCTTTTGGAGGTAGGAGCACCCCATTGTTTAGGCCTGAATGAGCCTTGGGGCTGAGATCTGCCTCTGGGACGCTTGTATCTGCCTCTCTGCGGTCTGTCTGATACTGGAAAGGACCAATTTTTAGAAGGCCAGGTCCTGCTAAATCTGGGTGGCTGTACCTGTAAGAAATCATTAACTGTCTGCATGGATTTTGTTTTATCCTCCATTTTTTAACACCTCTTCTGCTTTAGTACCAAAGTATCATGCTGTAAAGGAGCATCTAATAATTTTGCTTTAACATGATCAGGCAGATTCTGTTCCTTTAACCAAGCATGCCTTCTAATAACAGAACCTCTAACAGCGGCCCTGCAAGAGGCCTCCAGTGAATCATAACCACATTGCAAAGTATGCTTTCCCACTTGTTCAGCTGCATGCAATAAATCCTGCATTTCCTTGTTCTCTGAACATTCAGTATTTGTCAACAATTTCTGTTTAAGCAGTGACATTAAATATTGCTGATATTTAAGCATATGAAACTGATAATTTAAAGCCCTTACAGCCAAGGTAGCAGAAGTGTAAACTTTTTTCCCCCATCTGTCCAGAGCCCTAGAATCCCTATCAGAGGGAGCAGGGTTTTTTGCAGTGGAAGCTTTGACCCCTTTGGGACCCTGAGATATAGTTTCTGGGTCAGCAGCGGGATTTTTATATAGGAATTTATGAGACTCCAGGACCCTGTAGTATCTGTTTGGCTTAGCAGGTGCAGGGGGTAGAGAGTCAGGGGACAGGCCGGACTCTGAAAATACATCTACAATGTCTAGAACAGGTGGAATAGCAAGGGGTCTGTGCTTAGGAAGTAGCAGAAGTCTCTGAGCCTTTTCTTAGATTCAGAATAATCTTGGCTCTCCCAGTGGAAATGCTCCCTCATAGTATGCAGGGTTTCCCCGAAAGAATAATCCTCAGGAGGAGAGGCTGAAGGAATGGATTCTTCAGCATCAGAGTCCTAATAGGGAAGCATGGAATAATCCTGTTCACAACAGGAATCAGAGGAAATATAAACCTGATCAGAAGAATCATATTCTGTCTCTTGCCTAGGCCTCTTATCAGGAGGGGGATGGGAACCCCTGATCAAAGTAATTAGGTCTTCGGCCATTTTAAGCATCTGTTTTTTAGGCATGGAAGTCTGAGTAGGAGAATGCTAAACTTGTTTCTTTGTCTTTAGAGCTGCTTTAGCCTTTGTCTTTTGAAGCTGTAGATGGCTTAACATATAGTTGTGTAGGTCTGAAGACACCCTCACAAGCCGATGCCTGCTCAGCGGCTCCAGACCCATGAGGGAATGATTTCAGAGTGTCCAATACCTTGAGTTTCCAGAGGCCCAGTCGGCTCCACGTGGGAGTCGGAAGCGGCCTGTGTCTCTGAGGTAACGGGCGCCAGGGGCTGTGAAAGCACCTCACTGAGAACCGGCGAACTGGCCTAACGGAGGCCTCGTCGTCAGTTTTGGACCTCGGATGCCTATCCTTTTCCTTGTCCTTGCGTTTTTGTAAACTCCGGATGTCTGCTGTTCTGACGGCATTATATAATTAAATCTTCGGCCAAAGTAATGACATGCAAAATCGAACCGACGCTTAATAGTGCGTTGGTTAAATCTAGTACAAAACCGACAGCTAGCAATGTTGCGATCAGGGCCTAGGCAAGGAATACAGTAAAAATGAAAATCCTTATGAGGTATTTGCTTCCCACAAGTAATACAATTGTTAACTTTTTCTGACATCGGTCTGGAGCAAGAAAAAAGTTTCCCCAACGGGGTACTTAGCTTTAATGAAGACATCGGTTCTGAAATTCGGATTTGAAAATCTCAGGAGTCGGCTGACCGGCACTTGCGAACTGCTTTTGCTTTGGGCACCACACGGTAAGAAAGACTGAAGAAAATGGCGTCGACTGCATCTTTTATACCCCTGGCGCACTGACGTCAGGGAAGAGGCGACAGCAACCGACGCCGGACCTAGACTTTGGAATTCTGTCCGACTGCGGGTAGCCTGCCAGCAGGATAACCCAAGAGTAATGACTGCAACAGTGAAACACGATGAACATCCTTTTGTGATGAGGTGAGCCACGTAGAAGGATTTCCTGACCACTGTGGCGATGTGATTATCAAAGGATCTTTTGTTTTTGTTTTGTATCTTTTGTTTAGCCTCTTCCCACATATGCTTAGCTGTTACAGCGGTATCATTTTTAATCCATATCCAAGTACTTCATTTTATCATGTCCCCATTTGTATGGATATTGCTGTACCAATTCTTGTTTGGGTACATAAATTACCATTATTGCCTTTGTTTTAGCTTCATTAATTTTATATCCTGAAAAGGTTTGAACTGTCTCAATATATTCCACAGCACTATATCATCCCTTTCTGGTTTTGTCAGGTATAAAATAATGTCATCTGCAAATAGAGCTAGCATTTGTTAAATACCATACCAATTATATCCTTGACTAACTGAGACCCTCATTTAATTCACCAGTGGCTCTAAATATAATGCAAATAACAAAGGGGAGAAAGGACACCTCTGCCTGCTTCCTCTGATCTAGTAGAGATTATTAGACAGGACCCTGCCCCACTTTAATCTTCGCCTCTGATCCCTCATATATCCTCCTAATTCCTCTGATCCCTCATATATCCTCCTAATTAACCTTATAATTTTATCAGGGAATGCAAATGCTTCCACTGCTCTACTCAAAGTCCCATCTTACTCTGTCAAATGCTCTCTCTACATCAAGGCCCACCAACAACAGTGATATTTTCTTACATTCTGCTTCCCTCTGTATCATCACTGTTCTGTTAATGTCGTCAAATGTTTGCCTTCTCCCCACAACACCATACTGATCACATCTATCAATTCTTTGGCATCACTTTTGCCCTTCTTTTAGCCATTATAGCCATAAACACTTTATAATCAAGGTTTAGTATTGAAATGGGCCTGTATGAAGCTGGATCTGATAGATTTTACCCTCTTTAGGTATTACAGCTACCACTGCTTTCTTCCAGGATGCCAGTACTTCTCCTCTTAAAATACTTTTAAAAATCCTTGCAGATCTGTAAGTTTTTTTCCCTCCTAGCTTCCAAACTTCCATAGGAATACCATATATTCCTACGGACTTTCCTGTAGAGTTGGTATACATCACAAGTTTCATCTCATCCCCTCCTGTCCTGCTAGTAATTAAGCCTTATTCACCTCTAACCTTGGCATATTTAATTCTTCCATAAACATTTCTATTTGTACCTCTTCTTGATTTCCATATTTCCCTGCTTTATACAGACTTTCACAAAATTTCGGAAATATTTCTAGTCCAGCTACAGGATCTTGTTAACTTCCTTGTTACAGACTCCCTAAGCCTGGGGACAGCTCTTTCTACTTTCCGTTGCCTGAGTCGTTATCCTAAAAGATTTTGTGCTCTAGAGCTAACAAAAACTAGCTGTTTGACAGCCATCTTTGTATACTCATGCATATTATTGAGGTAATCCCTTATTTTCTGTTTAGCATTCTCCAGTTGCTCCTCTTCTTGTTCTGTGGGATTCCCCCTATTTTACAAAACTTTAACATTTGTCAGTCGCTCTAATAATTCTTGTTACTTCTTAACCGTATCTCCCTTTCCCTTATTTCACCCTAGTTTTAACCCATTTTAATTTTATCCCACTCCCTAGCCATATTTCCAGAAGAAATGTATATCTTCTCTAACAGCTCCTAAATAATTTCCAAAACCCATTCCTTAAATTCCTTTCTTTTCAACAGATAAGTGGGAAAGTGCCAGACTGTCATTTATATTTGAATACCTTGTGTTTTTATTTTAGTTCTTATTGGTGCATGATCTGAAGTAGTTATTGGGTAGGTTTCAAGACCTTCAATTAAGTGCACATGTTCCTGTGAAATATTTTGCATCTTGGAGAATAACATGTCAATTCACTCCGAACTCCTAGCACTGAATTCACATATTCCATGCCAAACATTTTCATAAATTCCAGTCCCCACCTACAAGTAATATTCCTTGCTGAAAACAAATCATTTCTTCCAGAATTTTCTTCAGCTTCACTATAGCAGTTTTAGGCAGAACATAATACATGCCAGTGTAATCCTACTCTCTTGCCCGTAGCCCCTTAGTACTACAAATCTACCATTATCTTTCCCCCCTCTTATATCACTAGTGGAATGACTCTTGCAATTAATTTAAGTACTCTTCTCCTTTGCCCCAAGTATTCCACTGAATAACCATCCTGAAAACCTTTCTTTATCAAATTCACATGTTCACTTCTTTCCAGGTATGTCTCCTTAGCATAACAATTTGCACTCTACATTTTTAATACAGTTCACTACTCTTTTTTGTACTTAGCTGTGATATCATTCAAAGACATTACAGAAAGCATAATTTTCTTATATAATTATTCCCGCCTTTTATGCATAACTGCTTTTTTATTAAATGTCCAGTTCCAGCATTTATGTTGCATGGATATATTGTTTGGCAGCTTGGTGTTTCATACAGTTTCTTGTCGTATCCATTTGAGCCTATGTCACATCTTGCAAAACTTTTTGTTTTATGGAAAGCCCTCAAAAAAAAAAACCCTACAACATATTAACTAAACACACAAAACTATGTACATATTCAAAATTTGAAGTTTTACCTCCCGAATAAGAACAAAAGTTCTAAACTGATACCCACACAGACTAGGGTTAACCAAAAATAAGTTATTCATGCTAAGATGCATGGTACACAGTCTGTGCTTTTAGTAAGTGCTTTCTGGTTCTGTCTTATCTTTACAGCTCTCCCAGCTGAGAAAACACTAAAATGTTATCAGTGAACACTTTATCCAAGCCATTTCTCTATCAGAATGTCTGCTAGGGACATGCAAACCAGACATAAAACTGCTAAGGATACACTGTTTACTAGAAAAAAAAAGCTTTATAATATTCAATTTCCTTTTTACTGACTTGCTTTCTGTTAAAATTTGCTACTGGATAAAGCCAAGGGCCTTGATCCAGTCATTCCCCTATGCAAGCATGAGAAAACGCACACTAATTTTTCTTTTGTCATGCTCTCTTAACCAGTCCCTTCCTCTCTCCCTTTTTTATACTGCAGTGCCTACATTTATTAAAACTGAACAAGGAAAAAGAAAAACAAACAAAAGCACCTGTTTATATTAGTATACTCATTACATTTAAAAATAACTAAAAAACTATTTCGTAGTTTGCAAAGAAAGTCATGCACCATTAAAGTAATACCATTAAGAAAAAAAAATTACTTACAGATAACTTTCTCCCTCCTTTTCCCCTCTCTCAAGTATTTTTCCAAAGATTAATGACATGAAGTAGGGCATATGCTTTAGAGTCCCCTACTACAAGTTTAACAAAGTCCACAAAAATCTAATATTTCCAAATCCTCTTTTTCTGCGATGTTTCACAAGTATAATTATTGCTTTGTAACCCCACATTTGTCAGTTTCCAAGTTACTGATTTTATTCTCTGAACATTAATAACATGAAGCAATGCATATGCTTAAAAGTTTAACAAAGTCCAATAATTTCAGACTTTCTTGTTCTGTCATGTTTCACAATATAATTACTGCTTTATCACCCCACATTTGCCAAATTTCAAGTTACTAGCTTTATTCCTGTTCATCGCACACTCCCAAATCCTGTCTCTGTTTCATTTCCAACGTATTCTCGATTCTTCTAGTTGATTCTTACATTTTCTTCCTTCTCTTAGGTATTTCCATTAAAACAGTGGAAAAAGTTTCACAGGCACACACTCTCTGTAGTCCTCATCACCAGGACGACACAAAGCAGAACCACCTCCTGTTTCACAGGTCACCCTTTGTTGGACAAACTTTTGTATTTGCTCCTTAGCACGTACTTCATGCAAAAATTATTTTTTCCCTCCAGAGAAAATATTTTGAAGATAGCTGGGTACAGCAGTTTGAATTCTCACGCCTGCTTCTCCACATTCCATAAATAATGGAATATATTTACTCCTCTTCTGCCTGGTGTGCAATGAGTAGTCATTCTCCATATGTTCATAGGTGTATACTAGGCTAATGGCCCTGGAGTCTTTACAAGCCTAGCCCATAGGATTACCCTGGCATTGTGCCATCAGACATTAGTTCCCAGTGCCTCTGTCGAGTAGAGCCACTGGAGTGATCCCTGGGGTGAATTTTCTATTTCCCATCCACTCATCAGGATTTCTCTTGAAGAAGGCCCAGTGAGGTGCTCTTGTTTGACATGTATGGGAAGTCTATTCCATAGCATGGGCAGCCTCTGGGTTATGAACCTGTCCGTCCAGCATGTTCTGTTGATTGTGGTAAAGAGGTTGAGATCACTGGAGCATGTGGTGCGGAGGAATTGGGATTTCTTTAGATGTAGCATTTCTAACAGAGCTGAGTCAGACATGGCTTTGTAAGTCAAGTAGAGATCGACTCCAAGTAGGAGATATGAGACAGAGAATAGAGTTTTTTGAGTCTGTCCATATAGGACAACTGTTTAAGGCCTAGGATCATCTTTGTGAGGTACTTTTACTGCCTCTCCAGTTGTTGCCGGTGTCTAGTGAGGTACATGCCAAATGGGACATTGTACTCGATGATTGGCCTAATAAGGGAAGAGTAGAGGGAGACAATGACCTCTTTCTTCCTGGATGCAAACCCTTAGTAATGAGATGTGCCACATAAAAGGACTTTCTGACCACAGTGACAATGTGGTCGTCAAAAGAGAGGTTGCTGTCAAACTGTGTTCCCAGATCTCTTATAATGCCGTCTGTGTTCAGTAGACTACTATCGATGTGGTAATTCATGGGAACCGAGTTTTTCCCAAAGGGGATGACGACATTTTTTGACACTGAGCTTAATGCCATGGTTCTGACACCAATTGCTGGTCTCAGTGAGGCCTTTATGCAGGATGTCAACATCACTTGGGGAGTTAATAATAGCGCCCAACTTGCAATCGTTTGCAAACTTTGTCAGCCAGAGTCCCTTTGTATTGGCCTGGACATCAGAGAAGTAGATACCAAACAGGAGAGGACCCAGGACCGAACCTTGTGGGACTCCACTTATGATTGGTCGGCAGTCTGACTTGAAGTCAGCTATTTTCACACTGTGGGTTCTATCTGTAAGCCAGTTTGCAACCCACCTAGTGATATAGGGGTTGATGCCTAGCTTAATAAGTTTTTCTATGATGCCTGAGTGGGGAATGGTATCAAAGGCCTTGGCCAGATCAAGGTAGGCTGTATAAACCACCTTGCCTTCATCCACAGCTCTGGTGACGGACTCAAAGAAGTCGACCAGGTTGACCAGGCATGATCTACCCTTCACAAAGCCAAACTGTGTGGGATCCAGAGTTTGGAGATTCTCTATATCCTTGTTTATTATGTCCATGATGATGCGTTCCATAGCTTTGCATATCACACTCATCAGGCTAATGGGGCAATAGTTCCCAGGGTCTGTAGTCGTTCCTCCTTTGTGGAGAGGGATGACTGTAGCAGTGCACCATTCGGTAGGGACAAAGCCTGAGGTGAGGCTGTGATTGAACAGGGCGCACAGGTGTGGTGCCAGTTCACTCTGTAGTTCATGTAGAACACAGCCAGGGATAGTGTCAGGTTTCATAGAAACTGTATTCTTGGCCTTGGACAGTGCTGTTTTAACCTGTGCAATAGTAATACTGGGTGCCTGGCAATCTACTGGTATTGTGATTGGTCCGGGGGGGTAAAATTGGCACTGAATTTGTTGGCCAGTATATTGGTAATATCTGTTGGCTTGGTATAGGAGGTACCATTGTGCAGTAGCTCACAGCAAATCTGGGTATTGCCGTGGAGATTCTTTACATAACTATAGAAGGCCTTGTGGCTGTCTAATATCTGATGCGATTCTGTTTTCAGAGCTAGCTTTACAGAATTTGATGAGGGATCTCAATCTTTTGTTGAGACTGATGAGGGAGTTTTTCCAGTGTTGGAACTTCACCTTATTCTGCATCAGTTTCTTCTTTCTGTTGTAAAGTTTTGTTTATGGCAGGGGACCACCAGATTGGCTTCCTTTTTTTGGAGGACAGCATCATGGTTCTATTGGGTATGGAGAGATCCATGAATTTGTGTATGTGTTCGTACAGTGCATTGGTGTGTGATTCGGTGGTCATGCAACTATTCTTCATTTGCATGGGTGCCGTAAAGTTAGCCACCTCTGTTTTTAGGAGCCCAAAGTTAGCTCTGGAGAAGTTTTTCATGTTGGTTACCTTTGCAGGGGGTGGGGGGGATGTGAATTTCCAAGGTGATTAGTTTGTGGTCAGATCTAACCAGGGAAGAGTTAACTACTGGTGTAAAGCAACAATCGCCCATGTTAGTAATGACCAGGTCAAGAATGTTGCTACCTTTAGTGGGGGTACGAACGTGCTGGTCCAGGACATTGGAATTAATGAATTCCAGGAAATGGGCAAGTGTATTGGTACATTAGTAGTTTTCTCAGTTAATGGAGAGGTAGTTGAAGTCGCCCAGTATGAGTGTGTTAGGCTGGACCCTAATATTCTCCAGGGTGCTTAGGATTAGGAACGTGGAGTGTAAGTTTTGGGGCATGGTTGGGGACCTATAGCAGGCTATGACCTGAACTGCTGTCTTACCAAATGTTAGCTGCACCTGAAGTATCTCTGAAGCATTATGTTGGGCTACCAGTCTGGAGGTGTGCGCATCCTTTATGACTATGGAAACACCACCAGCTTCGGTCCAAGTTCTGGGGCCGAAAGGTGTGGAATGAGTTATAGCCTGGTAGTGCAGGGGTGCTTTCTGCTGCTTTGAACCAGGTCTCTGTTACAGCACAAATGTCGATGTTCTCCATTTTCAGGAGTGCTTTGAGCAAGTGCATTTTGAGATTTAGACTTCTAGCATTGAGTAGCATGATCCTCAGATTCTATTTGTTTGTAGCTGTTACAGTGGTAATTTGGTCTTTGGAACACAGCCTAAAAAAGGCACTATAGGGGTGGCAAGGAGTGACAGATGCAGGCCATCTCTGGCAAAGCATCAAGGTCTATCAATCATATCATTCCAGGCAGACAGATACTGGATTCCCTTGGAATGACACCAGAAACTTAACCAATTGTTGAAATCAATCATTTTCTGCTTGTACTGTGGTATCATTCTGGGTGATGGTAGGATGCTGCTCAGGGCTAGGCTCATTCCAGCCTGGGCTACATAATCCGAGAGCTCCTTCATGTCTCTTTTCATGTAATCCAGGGAGGTACATCTCAGGTCATTCACCTGAGTGTGTGCATTATGTGGTGAATCCTGGCACCTGACAGGCAGCTGACCGTTACTTTCTCCTTATTCAACCTAGTGAGTGGGACATCATAGGTTCATAGGTTCATAGGTTCATACTAGGCTATCTGCCCGAGGGCATTTATAAGCCTAGCCCATTGTTTTGTGGCTTACGCCACCCCTTTAGTATGGGGAACTATACCCATTATTTTGCTGTGCCTCTGTCGAGCAGTGACACTGAGGTAATTCCTGGGGTATATCTGCGATCTCCCATCCATTGGTCAAGATTTCTCTTGAACAAGGCCAGCGAGGTGCTCAGCCTCACATGTACCGGGATTTTGTTCCACAGCATAGGGAGTCTTTGGGTGATGAATCTATCCCTCCAGCACGTCCTATTAATAGCCGTGTCGAGGTTTAAGTCTCCGCCCTTGTGGCTCTGATGGATCTAGATTTTTGAGGTGAAGCATATTCATCAAATCTGGGTTTGACATGGCCTTGTATGTTAGGCAAAGGTCACCTCTGAGCAAGGTGGCGACTGAATAGAGCTGGAGTTCTTTCAGTCGGGCAGCATAGGACAGATTTTTGAGACCCTTTATCCTTTTGGTGAGGAACTTTGTGGCCTCTCCAGCTGCTGCAAGTGTCGGGTCAGATACATTCGAATGGGGCATTGTACTCAATCATTGGTCTGATGAGTGATGAGTAAAGGGAGACTATGACCTCCCTTGATCTAGATGAGAATCCCTTCATGATAAGGTGGGCAATGTAGAAGGACTTCCTAACTACTTTAGCTACATGGGTGTCGAATGACAGACTACTATCAACCTGGGTCCCCAGGTCCCTGATAACTTCTTCTGTGCTCAGTGGATTGCCACCTATTTGGTAGCTAGGGGTAACCTTGTTTTTCCCGAAGGGTATGACTATGCATTTTTTTGGCATTTAACTTTAGGCCGTGGCTCTGGCACCAGTTATCTGTTTCTGTGAGACCCTTCTGAAGGATATCTGTGTCAGATGTGTTTTCTACTATGGCCCCCAGTTTGCAGTCATCTGCAAACTTTCTCAGCCATAACCCTCCTGTGTTTGCTTGTACTTGGAAAAGTAGATGCCAAACAAGAGTGGGCCCAGGACTGAGCCCTGTGGGACACCACTTGTGACAGGCTTTGAGTCTGACATGGCGCCAGCAACTCTGACCCTGTGGGTTCTGTCACTCAGCCAGTTTGCAACCCATCTTGTGATGTATGGGTTAACATTTAAGCTGATGAGTTTTTCAATGATACCCGAGTGGGGTATTGTATCGAAGGCCTTAGCCAGATCGAGGTAGGCTGTATGGACTGCCTTTCCCTCATCAATGGCTTTGGTGACTGTTTCGAAAAAGTCAACCAAGTTTAAAAGGCATGATCTGCCTTTGACAAAGCCAAACTGGGTTGGATCCAAAGTCTGCAAATTCCCTATGTCTTTATTTATGAGGTCCATTATGATCCTCTCCATGGCTTTGCAGATAAGGCTTGTCAAGCTAGTGGGCCGGTAATTTCCAGGGTCTGTGGAGGCACCGCCTTTGTGAAGGGGGACCACAGTTGCAGTGCGCCACTCCCTGGGTACGTATCCAGAGGTAAGACTTTGATTAAACAGCTGTCCTAGCTGTGGGTTTAATTCCTCATTGAGTTCGTGGAGCACACAGCCGGGGACACCATCGGGTCCCATGGATGCTGTGTTTTTTGCTTTGGAGAGAGCAGTTCTCACTTGGGCTGGAGATGTTTGGGGGCTGCACTCATTTGGTATAGATATCTCTCCTTTGGGGAGGGGAGAAGTTTGCACTGAACCTGTCAGCCAGTATGTTGGCAATGTCTGTAGGATCAGTAATCTTCACATCATTTTGAACTAGTTCTGAGCATATCTGGGAGTTTCCTCCTAGGTTTCTAACATAGCTAAAGAAGGCCTTATGATTGTCTTTTGAGTCTTTAGCTATTTTTCTCTCGAAATTTGCTTTGGATGATTTTATGAGAGCTCTTAGTTTTTTACTTATAGTGATCAAGGGTGTCTTACCTTTTAAGGATTTTGCTCTATCTTGTAGTAGCTTCCTCCTTTTATTGTAGAGTTTGTTTATGGCTGGGGTCCACCAGACTGGACGCTTGCCTTTGGTACAAAGAGTCTTTGTTTTGCTTGGGATTGCCTTATCCATGCAGTCCTGCAGGTGCTGGCAGAAGGCGTTTGTAAGTGATTCAGCGGCTTGAGTATTGTTTTCCACGCTCGGGGCCTGAAAGGAGACCACACTAGTCTTAGGAAGTGTGAAGTCGGTTTTTGAGATGTTCTTTACTGTGGTCTTTTTATTTCAGGTGGGGTGGGATGAGGACCTCCAGCGAGATTAGTTTGTGATCTGATCTCACCAGTGAGGGGTATACTTCGGTGTTGAACATTGTGCTCCCATGTTCGTGATGATGAGATCAAGTATGTTATCTCCTCTTGTGGGGATGGTGACTAGTTGTTCCATGGCATTTGAGTTTATGAATTCCAGGAACTTTTGGGCTAGGGTGTTTGGGCTTGAGTAGTGTTCCCAGTCTATATTAGGGTAATTGAAGTCACCTAGTATGATGGTGTTTGGTGATACATTTATCCCTCTAGTGTTTTCAGGAAGGCCATGTGAGTTTCCTGAGTTTGTGAGGGTGGCCTGTAACATGCTACAATTTGCAGAGCAGTCTTGCCTATGGTTAATTGCACCTGGATGGTCTCCGATGCATCGTGCGTTGCCACCAGTCTTGAGGTGTGGGTGTCCTTGATGAATATGGATACCCCCTCCTTTCTTGGTATTGTCCGGATTTTGGGGCGGAACGCATGATATGAGGTAAAACCTGATAGCTGGGGTGCTCTCAGGAGCCTTGAACCAGGTTTCTGTCACAGCACAGACATCGATGTTCTCCATACTGAGAAGGGCCTCGAGTGCGTGCATTTTGAGATTTAGACTTCTGGCATTGAGCAGCATTACCCTTAGTTTTTTCCTTTTTGTGTTCTAGGGTGGTAGGTTTAGAATTTGAGCCTTGCCTAAAAAGGCACTATGGGGTGGCAAGAGCCTTTGCCAATATCCGAATCCCAGGTGTGACAGGTGCAAGCCGTCCCTTGCGAAGCAGCGTGGCTTGTCCAGCATGTCATCCCAGGCAGACAGATACTGGATCCCCTTTGAATGACACCAGTGTTTAAGCCAATTGTTAAAGCTGATCATCTTATCTCTGTATTGTGGCATCATTCTTGGTGAAGGTAGGATACTGCTCAAGGTCAGGGTCATACCTGCCTGGGCTACATAATCAGAGAGCTCCTCAATGTCTCTTTTCATGTAGTCCAAGGAGGTACGTCTCAGGTCGTTTACACCAGCGTGGACAATGACCGAGTCATATTTGTACCTGCTGTTGAGAGACCTGAGTGCTTGCGTTATGTGGCGGATTCTAGCGCCCGACAGGCAGCTTACTGTGACCTTCTCCTTACTCAGTCTGGTGAGCGGGACATCAGTGTGTCTGACTATGGAGTCACCAATGACTAGTGTGTCTGGCATTGTGTTTGGCCTTAAGGGCTGTGACTGTTTGACACTCTGACTGTGAGGTCTATGTGTTGCGGGTGTTGTGTTCTGAGGTGGTGGTTGTTTGGGTATCTGCTTTGGTGGCCTCTGCTGTTTTGGTAGATTTTTGATCAGAGCCTCCGAGTATGTCTTTGTGTGTTTATGTGTATGATTTGAGGTTGTAATGGTACTATGTGAGACTGGGTCTATAGTGTGTGTGGTAACCTTCTCCTCCTGACTGGTCTTGCCAGTCCTATGTTGAGAGAGCTCAGCCTCCAGTTTGGCCGTATAGTTGCATCTCTCGCATGTATTTGTGTTTTGTGGGAGGAGGAAAGGGTTGTCTGTGTACATGAGGCAATTGAAACATTGCCTCAATATTCCCAGGTTCACCAGCTGAGCAGGAGAGGACACTAGCAACTGATCCCTCGACATGCTAGAAGGGTAGACGAAAAACTTTAAAAAAAGATTCCGGGGGACGTGGGTGACCGAGAAATGGGGGGTTGCCTTTTTGGGGTACTATCTATGACAAGAGTGCCGTATCAAGGTAATAATCAGTGTGCCTTACTATCGAGTCACCTATGACTAGTGCTGTTGGGCATGCTGTTTTGCCTTAGGGGCTTTGGTTGAGTGGCACACTGTTTAGGAGAGTTATGTGTCTCGTGATTAGTGCTGTGTTGTGGTGGTCGAGTGCGTTTCTGCCTTAGAGGCCTCTGCTGTTTGGGTAGATTTTTATTGAGAGAATCCGCGAAGGTGGGTGTGTGGTTTGTGTTTTTAGGTGAAGGCAGTGCTGGTGTGTGTTCTGGAGGGCTGTGTGTTCCATATGGTATGGTGCAAGTGTTGACCTTCTCCTCTTGACCAGCTATTCTGGTCTTGGCTGGAGAGTGCTTGACCTCCAATTTGGATATATAAGTGCATCTCTCGCAGGTCTGAGTGTTGGGAGGTAAGAGGAGAGGGTTGTCAGTGTACATGAGGCAGTTGCTACATTACCTCAGGATGCCCAAGTTCACCAAGTTAATACAAGAAAGCACAGGAAACTGACCTTCAGACATGCCTATCATCTCCCACTTTTAGTACTTTGTCCTTCTGCCACAGTTTTGTCAGAATCAACTTCTGCCGATAAGATTGCATCTTTACTATTAAAGGTCTAGGTTGTTTTCTAATAACCAGATTTGGACCACACACACAATATGCCCTTTCAATTAACAATTCCTGTAGTGGAATACCAGTCCAATTGCTTATTTTTGTTTTCATACAATTAATAAAGTCTGTTTCTTCCAGCTTTTTTGGTACAGCAGAAAATCTCAGGTTCTCCCTACATGCTCTGTCCTCGAATTCAATTATTTTTTGAAAGATCTCTTCTTCTGCAGTTTCATATTCAGCCAGCCTTTTCTTCATTTCAACCACTGAGTTTTGCAGTTCTGTAACCTTATCTAAATATTTGTTCACACCCCTCAGCTGTACCAAATTCCTCAGTATTTACCCATTCTGAGGGCAAAATAATGGAGTGCTATGAATTCCCAAGTGGCCCCTTTAAATCCAGATTTTTTTTTTTCATTACAGCCATTTTTTAAATACTCATGCTTATGGGGAAGCGAATAAACAATTAAAATCAGAGCTAATCAACAGGTACAGAGAATCGTGACAGCAAATACCAACTGCAACAATTCACGGACAAAGCGGCTATGTCATACAGTGAATGAAACTAGGCTTCAGTACAAGGTGAAAAGCAAGCACGCCTCCATCAAGCAAATACCAGCAAGTGCAAAGGAGCAAGGGAAGTTTAGTTCTTACGTGAGACTTCTGCCCAACTGTTGGCACTAGAGGTTAAAAAAAGGACTAAAAGGATAACATTGTTGAGTTGGGATATGTACCTGTCAACTAGTGCGATTTAGGCAGTGATCCATTACTAATTGTGTACAGACCTTGAAAATAGATACAAAGGCTCTTGAAAGGTATGTCCAGTCAAAAATCTGGGTAGTTAACTAGCATAAAGTCTGCATGATATATAACTCCTCCCACTTTTAGTGGGTTTGTGGAATGCTACTTGGGTAATACGTTACCCTATAAAATCTGTAAATGTTGATGAAGTGCTTGCTGACCAGACAGACAGCAGCTGCAACATCAGACATCTCTCGTTTACTGGCACAGAAGTCCCTTGGACTAGTGCTGCCCATCCTTAAAGAAACAATCTTATTTGGCTTCCTTGGAATGACCTCGATGAAATATGGTTCCTGTTGTGCCCTCTGGGCAGCCAAATCTATCAAGATGGTTGGCAGGCGGGATCATCAAGGAGGTAAAGGGGTCAGAATGACATCTTAAAAAGCACCTCCACATCCTGAGAGGAATGAGGAATGGTCAATTGGCCAGAGTTCCCTCCGTCTCATTAATTCTAATATTTTAACAAAAGTGGCATCTTCTGGAGGGGACTGGGGGAAATCCTCTTGATTACTCAAATCAGTGTTGGATATCAACAAATCTGTAGTGGAGTCTAGGTGCATCTCTTACAGTCCTCTTTTTAGGTACATCAGTGGAGGGGAATCGGACTCCTTAAAGGACTCAGGTAATTTACACTGGTGGTTTGGGGTTATCTGTTCACCTCTGATTAAGGAACATCTAACAAGAAGGCTGAGTTATTGATTGCTGGGTGTCACAGCTTGGAGCCAATAATGTGCTGATGCCCCAAGGGGAGAGGCAATCATCCCCTCCATCACAGTGGACAACAACCCCAAATCTGCCAGTGCTGGGGAACTCTGGACCAGCACCACAGCCATCCTCATCGAAGTGGACATCAACACAGAGGCAGGAACCACCCCCCCCAATACTGATGAACTACAAGGCTTTGAGGAGGGGACTGGTGACAACACAAAGACTGTGGACCTGTACACCAAGAAGGGCATCAAATGGGTTGGTGCTAAAGGTCTGGTGTAGAGCACTTGGTCTGGTGATTCAGTCAACTAGGAGGGCCTCATCTTCAAGTGAATCAGATGTGTGAGGACCACTGGCAGGGTAACAGTACCAGTCTGAGACATTCACACAGGATCCAGGTGATGCTTTAGTTCTGAAGCCACCAATGCCAAAACATGGACTGGGGAAGGAGCTGATATACATGATGAAGGGCCAACCCAATCCACCCTTGACAAAGAGGGGAATGGGTCGACTCCCACTGCAATACGTTTCTTCAAAAATGCCGTCATCCTTCTTTCCCAATCTGCTTCGGAGTACTTCTGAAGGACCTCATGGACTGTAGGGAAGAGGTGGATGGTACACTTCTTTTTAAACACCGTTACTGAATTATCACTTGTGACAGGCAAATGTACGTTTATATAAAAGTAATCAAACTGTACGAACAAGTTCACCTTTACAAACATTATACTTCACATATATTGTTATACACAGTGGATATAAAAAGTGTACATACCCCTGTTAAAATACCAGGTTTTGTGATATAAAAAATGAGACCACAATAAATAATTTCAAAACTTTTCCCACCTTTAATGCAACCTATAACTTGTACAATTCAATTGAAAACCTGTTGGGGAAAATATAAAAAATAAAAAATGTACAATAAGCTGGTTGCATAAGTGTGCACATCCTTAAACTAATACTTTGTTGAAGCACCTTTTGATTTAATTACAACATTCAGTCTTCTTGGGTAGGAGTCTATCAGCATGGCACATCTTGACTTGGCAATATTTGCCCACTCTTCCTTGCAAAAGCACTCCAAATCTGTCAGATTGTGAGGGCATCTCTTGCGCACAGCCCTCTTCAGGTCACTGCACAGATTTTCTATTGGATTTAGGTCTGGGCTCTGGCTGAGTCATTCCAATCTTTAATTTTCTTCTGGTGAAGTCATTCTTTTGTTGATTTGGATGTATGCTTGGGGTCAATGTCATGTTGAAAGGTCAAATTCCTCTTCATCTTCAGATTTCTAGCAGACACCTCAAGGTTTTGGGCCAAAATGACTGGTATTTGGAACTGTTCATAATTCCCTCCACCTTGACTAAAGCCCCAGTTCCAGCTGAAGAAAAGCAACCCCAAAGCATGATACTGCCACCACCATGGTGCACTGTGGGGATGGTGTTTTTTTTGGTGATGCAAAGTGCTGTTTTTGCACCAAACGTACCTTTTGGAATTGTGGCCAAATAGTTCAACCTTGGCCTCATCAGACCAGAACACATTTTCCCACATACGTTTGGGAGACGTGATGTATTGTTTTGCAAATTTTAGCCAGGCCTGGATGTTTTTCTGTGTAAGAAAAGGCTTCCATCTTGCAACCCTACCCCATTATCCAGACATATTGAGACTATGGGAGATTGTTGTCACATGTCGTACACAACCAGTACTTGCCAGAAATTCCTGCAGCTCCTTCAGTGTTGCTGTAGGTCTCTTGGTAGCCTCCATGACCAGTTTTCATTTTGTCTTTTCATCAGTTTTGGAGGGATGTCCAGTTCTTTGCAACATCACTGTTGTCCCATATTTTCTCCACTTTTTGATGACTGTCTTCACTGTGTTCCATGGTATATCCAATGCTGTGGACATTTTTTTGTACCCTTCTTCTGACTGATACCTTTCAAAAATAAGATCCCTTTGATTCTTTGCAAGCTCTCTGCAAACTATTGTTTTTGCTGTAGCAGACAACTGATTAAATGTCAGGAAAATCCCACTAAGACAGCTGAACTTTATTTGGGGGTTAAGCAGTGTCTCTAATTGATGGCAGGTGTGGACCCAAGAAGACTGAATCATGTAATTACATCGAAAGTTGCTTCAACAAAGTATTAGTTTAAGGGTGTGCACACTTGTGCAATCAGCTTATTGTATGTTTTTTTATTTATATTTTTTCCCCTAAGAGATTTGTTTTTCAATTGAACTGTACAGGTTATAGGTCACATTAAAGGTGGGAAACATTTTGAAATTATTTACTGTGGTCTTACTTTTTATATCACAAAAACCTGGCATTTTAACAGGGGTGTGTACACTTTTTATATCCACTGCATCATATAACAAATTCCTGCCTTTTTTTAAACAAGAAGCATCTTTATTAAACCATCACTTCTGACATAGGCAAGCATACATTTACATAAATGAAAACAAACCACACCGACACAATCCTAGTTGCTAAGCATTTTACATCACAAACCATACTGAAACACTCCCAGTTGCAAACATTACACATCAATTATAATCTACCCAATCATTTTTTCAGTCAAACATTACATAGCTCATTTAGGTCCTGCCTTCTTTTAAACCTCGCTCCTCCCCTGTATGCATTGTTCCCACAATTCCTATTTTTTTCCTATGCAGTTTGCTCCTACCCTTTTCTAAATACCTCTAGTCCTGCTGTTTTATCTCGGTTACTATATTCACTACTTCTGTTATAGTTGGCTTAGATTCTGATTTCCATTTTCTAGTAATTGCTTTTTTGGTAGCCACCATAATTAGACACACCAAGGCCTTACCATGTCTAGGCAGTTTTTATTTATTTATTTATTTAAATTTATTTTATTTAACATTTGCTTACTGAGGAAAGTCATACTTGGAACAAAGCCAATTTTCGGCAGAGGCCTGGGTAAAAACACTCCAGACGCACGTCTTTGTTCCAATTCTATATCATAGATCAGAAAAATCATCTGCCTCATCACACCAGTCTGCCCACCCAGCATCTCCAACAGTGTGTCCCACAGGGAATCCTTAAAGTCCGCCAACTCACTGCATTCCTAGAACATATGTTCCCAATACTTCTTTCTTAGGCGGATGGTACTCTTGAGATTAAGTAAAGCTGCTCCCTTTCTGACAAATGCCCTCTAATAGAAGGCATTAGTGGGTTTCACTAATTATTATTATTGGTTCTGATTGGATTGGAGCCGATGGGGAAGATTTTCTCACTGATAAGAACGGCAGAGTAGGTGCCAAATCTCAATACCTTGAAGATCAAGGATGGGCAGGAATTAAGTTTTGTTTTTCTAAATTTGATCTCTGCCTTTCTCTTTCTGTTTTGCTTTGTTCTTTCTTGGGTATCTCTACAGAAGTGTCTGGAGATAGCAACTTATTCCTGTAGTTGGCTAATGAGCATGATTCAGAGGGGCCTTGTATATTGAGGAGTCTTTGAAAAGATGTTCTGGTCCCAGGCTCACCTGAAGAGATTATGGCTGTGCTGTAGTGGAAATTTTGTGACCACATATGGTGTATTTCCTTAAGATCTTTTAAGGCTTATCACTCTTTTACCATGGCTTTGAATAATTGCGTGCGAGCGCACACACAAGTAAAATTTAACAGGAGAAAGCAAAACACTGCATAATGTAAACTAGACCAAAAGAAATAATAAATAGTATACTTTTTTTTAGGAAGAAAGTTGTCAGGATTCCTAACCATGTGAAGTGACAATCAGATGGTTGAATAACAGCGAAACACAATTAAAAAGACAAAGTACTCTAGAAAACAAAGTATAATATACCAGAGCCACTGTAATATAAGAACACATTATAGCAACTGATTGCAAAAAGAGTGTGTGGGTGTGAGAAAAGGTGGAGCACATAGCTGTGGCTGAGAAGAAATCTTTAAGTTGAAGGCAGCAAATCAGATCTGAAGAGTCTTCATGTCAATGGGAAATGCAGGAGGGAAAATCTTAAAGTAGCTTGAGGCTTGTAGCAAAAAGCAGGGCAGGATAGGATCCAACAAGTGTTTCAGTACCCATTAGTCAGACTGGGGAGACTGAATGAACAGGACCCAAAGATGGATCAGGAAGCAAGATACTACCGGCATTTTCAGGTGCTTGGTTAAAGATGCAAGTCAGTCAAAACACCTACAGACATTTAAAGTCTTTGGTAAAACAAGAGGTGACAGTTAATGTAACCTCTTTCACAAATACTATGGTACCAACTCTAACAACTTCAGAAAGCCATTCAACTTTTGCCAATAAGCACTGTTACAACTTGTTAGCAGAGATGGGAAATAAAGGGTAATTACACCAATGTTCATAATTTTTCTGTCTTAGGACAGAAAAAGACCTCACCCTAAGGTGGCACTAAACCTCTGATTTCATTTTTAGATGTCTGCATCTACCACTCAGTAAAGTTAGAATGTATAATACTCTTGTAGCTCAAACACGTTGCATTACAGCATCCGGATGTAGTGCCACACAGATCTCTAAACTATAAAATGCTCTATGTCACTTTGCACTTCATTAGGAAAGAAGCAGTACAAGCTGGGTGAAAGCAGCTTAAATGAGCTCCCGCGTTCCACTGAACATTACCCTATCCCAGTGAAGTACACAGTGCATCTCATGGAGTAGACAACGCACCATGTCTCTAGTGGTAAGATCGGCACATGCTATAATAAAGTCTTTCTGTGGGATGTGCTTACAGTAAGAATTCCCAGACACTAATACTCTAACTACCAATTTCATTGCAAAAGTTTGATTTTATCATCTGTTGTATATCAGATACAAAACTTACAAGTTAAAAATGAAAACAACACTGTCTCATAAATAAGTCATCTCTGGTTTCCTTTTTCTCACCAGAATTATTTTACCTGTTGGCTATATGTTGTCCCAACTGGTGCTGGAGAACCCGTCATAGATGGCGAACCCTGACCAAGGACACCTGCAGTTGTAAACAGAGTTGTACATTAACGCAATTTTAACAGCCATCAGCAAATCTTTTATGTAAGTAAACTATGTCAAGGTTTGCATTTAAAAAAATTACTGTACCTGAATGGAGTACCACGAGGCAAGTGTCCAAAAAATAAAGTACATTTGAAATTGAAATAATTGCACTGATTAATTCCAAACCCTTGAGTACTACTCTATTACACTCACAAAATGGCTTTAAAAAAAAGCTGACTGTACAACTTAATGCAAGTCCAGATTTTTTTCAGTGTGTGACTGTTTTTCGCCATTTTATAACATGCCTTCTTTCAATACTTATGTAGCCTTCAGCTGTGTAATGAGAGAAAGTAGTGAGGCAGGTGAAATGAACATGATTTAAGCTATGTGATGAATGTTAGCATAAAATTACACTTGAAAAAATAACATTTAAATCATAATTTACATCTGGACCAACATTCAGAAAGTGTGCAAAATTCATACATTTCAAAATGCTGACACTTCTCGGCTTATAAAAAGGAATTACAAACACATCTCATTACTGTGTAAAAGTAAACTATATCAACACTTCTTTTCAAAACCTGTTCTAGGACTATAAATTATGACCATGTGCTTTGTAAAATATTGCCCTTTTGGGTTAGAACCCACCTTACCCAGTTAATAAAAGAAGAAACAAAAGAAACTCTAGTTGACACTATGAATGCTACTTAACATTTTATATGTGGTTTTCTCCATGGTACATGAGAACCATCTAATATTTTACATAAGGATTTCCTGCTTTTAATACAACAGTTCCAAACACGGGCCTTTTAAAAGAAAGTTCCATTAGAATATCACTTTGACTTGAAACTGCAGCAGGTTAACTTCTTGCACTACAGGTAGCCTGAACAAAGCTGAATGCAGTCAGCAAAAAGGGTCTGGAAGGGAGACAGACAGGCCATCTGATAAATTGCCAAAGTAAGGCAAAGACAAGCAGATGGCAGAAGACTGAGTGTTGGCTGCAGCCACAGATGCAAGCCAGTTCACATACATGCAAGAGTTTGGGGGACAGACAATACTCTGGAAACACATAACATTTACTGCCCTTACAACTCTCATAAAGGAAAGTAGAACATATTCAAAAATGCAGTCAGACAGAAGCTGCTCTGTTGGCATAAAGCCCTGACTATGACCCAGGTGATCTGGATTCGATTAGCTGCTTGGGCATTTGATGGAACTGGAAAAAAGGATGGGGCATTCCTATCCTGGGTGGGAGGGTGCATCCAAAAGTCTCTCTGGTGAAGTTTTAATGCTGAAACTCAGAGAGAGACTAGATGTCAGGCTGAAGATGGGATAGACTCCTTAGTGCACACCAGTTAGGGGTCCAAGGGGTGGAACACATTATAGGTTTTTCCAAGCCCAGCTAGCTGTAGCTTGGTGCTAGGCATGTAGGGGAGGGGCTATAAGGTAGTAAAAATCCCCATCTCCTGCGAATGATGGCAGCACTCCTGACACTTGGCCAGTGCCTCCTCTGAGTGAAGAAACAATGCTGAGGTACAGCCCTTAGACAAAAGATGGACCGGTTTATTGGGTAGGGAGGTAAACTGGAAGTATAAAGGGATACTGAAAGAAAGAAAAAAAGTCTCAAACACAGCCACTCTCTCAGCACCCACAAATCACCTACCCATGTTCAGTCCATTCATAAGATGGGCCAAGTGCGCCTGCACCAATTGGGGAAGTCAGAAGCATAAATTCCACTCAACTCTTGAAGACATACAAAGGGCTGGAAAAAGCCTGGGATGGCACAGATGTAACAAGATGATGAGTAAAAATCTGTCAACAATGTCATTAATGGGGATGTGTCTAAAATTAACAGGTAGGTATTTTACCTTAGTCAAATACAGAAAATAAAGTTCATACCTGAGTACCTAAACCATAAAAGGATGCATACCATTTTAAAGTTCTGTTACTTTTATACTGTATCAACTAATGGTGGCATAAAGATACACCAATAGATGTGTGAAGCAGACATGGGAAATGCCCGTATGAGCACAACAAAATGCCAAATGAAAAGTAGCATGCGGTATGGTTTATTAACACTGGTCATGTTAATCATGAAAAGTAGCATGTGGTATGGTCTATTAACACTGGTCAAGTTAACATTGAAAAGTAGCATGTGGTATGGTCTATTAACACTGGTCATGATAATCATGAAAAGTAGCATGTGGTATGGTCTATTAACACTGGTCATGTTAATATTGAAAAGTAGCATGCGGTATGGTCTATTAACACTGGTCATGTTAATATTGAAAAGTAGCATGCGGTATGGTCTATTAACACTGGTCATGTTAATCATGAAAAGTAGAATGTAGTATGGTCTATTAACACTGGTCATGATAATCATGAAAAGTAGATGTGGTATGGTCTATTAACGCTGGTCATGTTAATACAGAAAAGTAGCCTGTGGTATGGTCTATTAACACTGGTCATGTTAATCATGAAAAGTAGCATGCGGTATGGTCTATTAACACTGGTCATGTTAATATTGAAAAGTAGCATGTGGTATGGTCTATTAACACTGGTCATGTTAATCATGAAAAGTAGCATGCGGTATGGTCTATTAACACTGGTCATGTTAATATTGAAAAGTAGCATGCGGTATGGTCTATTAACAATGGTCATGTTAATCATGAAAAGTAGCATACAGTATGGTCTACTAACACTGGTCATGTTAATACTGAAAAGTAGCATGTGGTATGGTCTATTAACACTGGTCATGTTCATCATGAAAAGTAGCATGTGGTATGGTCTATTAACACTGGTCATGTTAATCATGAAAAGTAGCATGCGGTATGCTCTATTAACACTGGTCATGTTAATCATGAAAAGTAGCATGCGGTATGTTCTATTAACACTGGTCATGATAATCATGAAAAGTAGCATGCGGTATGGTCTATTAACACTGGTCATGTTAATATTGAAAAGTAGCATGTGGTATGGTCTATTAACACTGGTCGTGTTAATCATGAAAAGTAGCATGCGGTATGGTCTATTAAGACTGGCCATGATAATCATGAAAAGTAGCATGTGGTATGGTCTATTAACACTAGTCATGATAATCATGAAAAGTAGCATGCGGTATGGTCTATTAACACTAGTCATGATAATCATGAAAAGTAGCATGCGGTATGGTCTATTAACACTGGTCATGTTAATCATGAAAAGTAGCATGCGGTATGGTCTATTAACACTGGTCATGTTCATCATGAAAAGTAGCATGTGGTATGGTCTATTAACACTGGTCATGTTAATCATGATGCACGCACTCGAGGCCCTTCTCAATATGGAGAACATCGATGTCTGTGCTGTGACAGAAACCTGGTTCAAGGCTCCTGAGAGCACCCCAGCACTAACAGGTTTCACCTCATATCATGCGTTCCGGCCCCAAAATCCGGACAACACCAAGAAAGGAGGGGGGGGTGTCCATATTCATAAAGGACACCCACACCTCAAGGTTGGTGGCAACGCACGATGCATCGGAGACCATCCAGGTGCAATTAACCATAGGCAAGACTGCTCTGCAATTTGTAGCATGTTACAGGCCACCCTCTCAAACTCAGGAACCTCACATGGCCTTCCTGAAAACAATTGGAGGGGATAAATGTATCTCCAAACACCATCATACTAGGTGACTTCAACTACCCTAATATCGACTGGGAACACTACTCAAGCCCGAACACTCTAACCCAAAGATTCCTGGAGTTCATAAACTCAAATGCCATGGAACAACTAGTCACCATCCCCACAAGAGGAGAAAACATACTTGATCTCATCATCACGAACATGGGATCAAAATGTTCAACACCGGAAGTATACCCCTCACTAGTGAGATCAGATCATAAACTAATCTCGCTGGAGGTCCTCATCCCGCCCCCACCTGAAACAAAAGACCACAGTGAAAAACTTCTCAAAAGCCGATTTCACACTTCTAAAAACTAGTGTGATCTCTTTTAAGGCCCCTGAGCCAGTGGTAAACATTACTCAAACCGCTGAATCACTTACAAATGCCTTCTACCAGCACCTACAGGACTGCATGGATCAGGCAATCCCAAACAAAACTAAGACTCTCTGTACCAAAGGCAAGCGTCCAGTCTGGTGGACCCCAGCCATAAACAAGCTCTACAACAAAAGGAGGAAGCTACTACAAGATAGAGCAAAATCCTTGAAAGGTAAGACACCTTTGATCATTATAAGTAAAAACTAAGAGCTCTCATAAAATCATCCAAGGCAAATTTTGAGAGAAAAATCGCCAAGGACTCTAAAGAGAATCATAAGGCCTTCTTTAGCTATGTTAGAAACCTAGGAGGAAACTCCCAGATATGCTCAGAATTAGTTCAAAATGATGTGAAAATTACTGAACCTACACACATTGCCAACATACTGGCTGACAGGTTCAGTGCAAACTTCTCCCCTCCCCAAAAGGAGAGATATCTATTCCAGAGGATTGTAGCCCCCAAACATCTCCAACGCCCAGGTGAGAACTGCCCTCACTAAGGCAAAACACAGCATCCATGGGACCGGATGGTGTCCCCGGCTGTGTGCTTCACGAACTCAACGAGGAATTAAACCCACAGTTAGGACAGCTGTTTAATCTTAGCCTCACCTCAGGATACGCACCCAAGGAGTGGCGACGCGACTGTGGTCCCACTTCATTAGGGCGGTGCCCCCACAGACCCCGGAAATTACCCCCCCATTAGCTTGACAAGCCTTATCTGCAAAGCCATGGAGAGGATCATAATGGAACTCATAAATAAAGACATAGGGAACTTGCAGACTTTGGATCCAACCCAGTTTGGCTTTGTCAAAGGCAGATCCTGCCTCTTAAACTTGGTTGACTATTTTGAGACTGTCACCAAGGCCATTGATGAGGGAAAGGCAGTCCATACAGCCTACCTCGACCTGGCAAAGGCCTTCGACACAATACCCCACTCAGGTATCATCGAAAAACTCATCAGCTTGAATGTAAACCCATACATCACAAGATGGGTTGCAAACTGGCTAAGTGACAGAACCCACAGGGTCAGAGTTGCTGGAGCCATGTCAGACTCAAAGCCTGTCACAAGTGGTGTCCCACAGGGCTCAGTCCTGGGTCCACTCTTGTTCGGCATCTACTTTTCTGAAGTACAAGCAAACACAGGAGGGTTATGGCTGACAAAGTTTGCAGATGACTGCAAACTGGGCCATAGTCGAAAACACATCTGACACAGATATCCTCCAGAAGGGCCTCACAGAAACGGATAACTGGTGCCAGAGCCATGGCCTGAAGTTAAACGCCAAAAATGCATAGTCATACCCTTCGGGAAAAACAAGGTTACCCCTAGCTACCATATAGATGGCAATCCACTGAGCACAGAAAAGTCATCAGGGATCTGGGGACCCAGGTTGACAGTAGCCTTCGCTTGACACTCATGTTGCTAAAGTAGTTAGGAAAACCTTCTATATCGCCTACCTGATCATGAAGGGATTCACATCTAGATCAAGGGAGGTCATCGTCCCCCTGTACTCATCACTCATTAGACCTATGATTGAGTACAATGCCCGCTCGAATGTATCTGACCAGACACCTGCTGCAGCTTGAAAGGCCCCAAAAGTTCCTCATCAAAAGGATAAAGGGTCTCAAAAATATGTCTTATGCTGCCCGACTGAAAGAACTCCAGCTCTATTCAGTCTCATACCGCTTGCTCAGAGGTGACCTGTGCCTGACATATAAGGCCATGTCAAACCCAGATTTGATGAATATGCTTCACCTCAAAAATCTAGATCCCTCAGAACCACAAGGGCGGAGACTTAAACCTTGACACGGTTATAAATAGAACGTGCTGGAGGGACAGATTCATCACCCAGAGACTCCCTATGCTGTGGAACAAAATCTCGGTACATGTGAGGCAGAGCACCTCTCTGGCCTTGTTCAAGAGGAATCTTGACCAATGGATGGGAGATTGCAGATATACCCCAGGGATTACTTCAGTGTCACTGCTTGACAGAGGCACAGCAAAATGATAGGCATAGTTTTTATTCAAACTAAAGGGGTGGCGAAAGCCACATAACTATGGGCTAGGCTTATAAATGCCCTTGGGCAGATAGCCTAGTATGAACCTATGAACCTATGAAAATTAGCATGCGGTTTGGTCTATTAACACTGGTCATGTTAATCATGAAAAGTAGCATGCGGTATGGTCTAATAACACTGGTCATGTTAATCATGAAAAGTAGCATGTGGTATAGTCTATTAACACTGGTCATGTTAATCATTTATCTGACAAGATTCTTCCCATCTGTCACAGTCTTCAGGATCCTGTGTTCTCTAACACTTCTAATTCTGTTCACACTCCACCCCCCCCCCCAAGAAATCCATACCACGAACATACCACATCCTCCATACAGAAACATATCTGTTCATCCTATTCCTGTCTCCCGCCTTTGATCTGCTAGTCCTGGTTTCTCTCCTCAAGTTCCTTTACCTGTACTATCCCCCCCTTGCTACACTGCATTTACTGGCTTCCTCATCTCCATCAACTTAGTTATCAAACTATGTTTTGGAGCAGCAAATAATCCCCCACAGATAACTTAAAATCAATGAAAATGATTATCTCATGAATATGGAATTAAAATGCAATTTAGATAGGACAGCCTTTGATCTCCTATGTTCAGACATATACAACTTTTAACAGTAGAACCAAAATGTCCTAACCTTTTTTATTCAATAGCTAATCAAAATTCTGTAGCATACTGTTATACTTTCATTCATTCATTTATCAGTTCTTGATATCACTTCTGAACAAATTTTATTTGCAGATCTTAACTACTGACTGATGAGCAACTTTTTTGTACTTTTTTCTCACAACTCCCTCCTCCCTTGGTTGCTTTTTATACAACATCCTCCAATACTCCAAGTGATTTTAGCTAAGGACTTATTAACCCCAAATCCTTTTCCTCCTTTGTGACTAGAAAAGCATCCTTAAATGACATGGATCCTTTAGACCATTACACCTGAAATGCATCTCAAGATGCTCCTTAATCCAACTCCTCCTCCAAGACACTCACTTTATTCAGTGTTTTCTGCAACATGATCATTTCATGAAAACTGCTGTCCCAACCTAAGTTGTCTTAAATATGATGGTCACACAGACAAGCCAATAAGTGCAGGGACCAACAAAAAGACCTGTGTGAAAGCACAGCTGTGATCTACTCAACAATAATGGTATGTTGTTTCATTTTCTGTCTGCCTTTTTACTACTCATTACATGAAGGTTGTATATCAGCTGGCAGTCCTCCCAAAGCAGAGGTCACTAATGGCAGCAGACACCGGAGTATCAAAGCACCAAAGCCCAAGGAGAGAATGCAGCAGGAAGGACAGGAGTCAGAGGTCACTATAAGCTCTCCCATCAATGGGACAGGGAGGTGGTTCTGTATCTCACAAGGAGCAATTGCTAATGCACTGACAGAGCTCTATCTGTCACAGCATGTACTGCTTAGGACTTGGGATTGTTACTAGTGCAGAGGCACATATGCTGTCAACAGTCTGCAGCACTACAAGAGCTATAGTGAAGCAACCACAGGGAGTAGGAACTCTTAAGGAAGGCAGAGGAGAAGGGAGCCCATCAGGTTCAGCTGTCAGGCCCACTCCCAATTACCTGAGTCTCACCTTTTCAGGGAAAAGAATGGGCTTAGACCCTTCCAATGAGGAGTAAATGTGTCACATGGCTCTTGCCCCAGGCTGCAGAGTGCCTAGTTCTCACCCAAGGGGGAGGGGGGATACACAAGAGACAGGCAAACTGGGCAAGACCCAGTAGTGGGGGCATTTAGCCCTAGCTAGTCAGTGCACTTGAGATGAAAACCAAAAATATGATGCAATAACAATAAACATAAACACTTGGATAAAAGAAATGAGAGAGGGACCTTTAGAACTGGGAAGGAACAAACTGCATAGAAATAAACGGAATTTGTGGGAAAAATACATGCAGAATAATGTTCAGGAGGAGGAGTAGGAGTGAGTTTTAATAGAAGACATGAATTGGGCAAAATATGTAATGCTGGACTGACAGTTATAAAGAACGAAAAGATATAAGATGAATAATGTATATAAACATAAAAAAATGTTATTTTCTTTTCTGTTAAAGACTATGTTTTAAGTAATAATTTAATAAAGCTGTTAAAAAAAAGAACAGTTTATTCCTGGTGGAGCCCAAGGATGCATGGGGGATTTCTCCTTACAGAGGTAGGGTTGTGGCTGAGTCTGACTTTTCACAGGGCTGGGGACAATATGCCAGCAATGCCCATTGCATATCTCTCCCTAAGGCAGGGGAGCAAAAGGTGAATGTAGGCATATACCAAAACTCCTCCTACCCCAGGAAAGAATTATCAAGGAAAGGATCAACAGTGACATAGTAACCCTCCAGACACTGGACCCAACCCATTCTGGTTTCATCAAGGGCAGGTCATCCCTACTCAGCCTGCTGGTGAACGTCTTTGAGAAGATCACCAAAACAACGGATGAGGGCAAAATGGTTCAAACTGCCTACCTTGACTGGCCAAGGCATTTGACACAATACCCCACTCGAGTATTGTTGACAAATTCATGAGGTTGGGTACAAACCCATTGCTCACCCGTTGGATAGCCAACTGACTCACAGACAGGACCCAGGAAATTAGAATTGGGTACTCCACCTCTACACAAAGAGGTCAATCACAAGTGCACTCCCTCAGGGATCAATCCTTGGATTGCTCCTTTTTGGCATTTGCTCCTCTGAAGTCAAGGCCAATGTCAATGGTCTCTGGTTGACTAAATTTGCTGATTGTAAATTAGGAGCAGTCATTGAATCCCTCACTGACACAAATGTTCTCGGGCTAACAGACAAACAACTGGCATCAGAGTTATGGACTAAAACTACATGCCAAGAAATGCATAACAGTATCCTTCTGGAAGTCATCCAACCCTGGTAACTATCATATTGACAACACATTCCTTAGAGTTGACTCAGACATCAGGGACATAGGGACACACAAACAGTAATTTAACCTTTGACCATCATGTATCTACAGTAGTGAGGAAATCATTCTATGCTGCGGAACTTATAAACAAAGGTATGGCGTCTAGGTCCAAGGAAGTCACTGTTCCACTATATTCGGCATTCATCAGACCCATCACTGAGTACAATGCCCCCTTTGGGATGTACCTAACCAGGCATACCCAACAACTGGAACATCCACAGAGGTTCCTCACAAAAAGAATACAAGGCACAAGTAAAATGTCCTATGCAGACTGCCTCAAGGCCCTATCCCTGTATTCTCTCTCCTACAGGCTGTTGAGGGGAGATCTAAGCCTGGCATACATAGACCCCACTCTGATTGACCTCCTGCATATCCACAAAACAAACAGCACCAGAATTACCCATTCTAAAGACTTAAACCTTGCCCGTGATTTAAATAAGACCTGCTGGAGAGAGAGAGGTATGTATCTTAAGACACTACCCGGTCTCTGGAACAGGCTACCTATTCATGTGAAGCAGAGTTCCTCCCTAACCCAATTCAAGTGCAACTTGGACAACTGGATGGAGAACAGGAACTCCATCCCTGGTTTGGCACCTATGTCTTTAATGGAAACAAGCAACCTGTAAATGGTTCATCTCCCAAGCCCCTGCTTACACTTATCAAGGGTATCAGAACTTGTCAAAGATTTGGGATGCATGGCTAGGTTTAAACAGGCCCTTGCGGTCATTAGCCTGAACTTATGCAAGTACCTGCAAGCTGTTCACCACAGCTAGGCACTACACTAGACTACATCTGCCAGTCAACAAGACAACTGTTGAAAGCATAATAAAACTTGTAAATTCCATCAGGATGAACAGCTGCTAACCCTGGCACTCCCTACTAGAATCGTCCAATGCTAACAGCAACAGAAAGTGAGTCAACAGGAGGCAGGGTCAAGGCTGTACTACTGTTGGGGGGGAGGGGCAGATAAAAAGAAAAACGTCAAATTATTAAAACAGTGTAGTTTAATGGGAGCATTAGGAAGTGCCAGCAAAAGCAAAATTCAAATCCCTTCTTGGAAGCATAACTAAAATCACCTTCAAGAAAAGCAACACCACAGAGAAGAGAAAGGGGCAAGTCCCAATGCCGTGTCAAAGACAGAACCAAGAACTATAAATGAAGAATAAGCCAGCCAGTACTCAAAAAGATATGACAAACAATTAAAGCTCAACAGCAGTCAAGAAATACCCCTGGCTTGAGACCAAGAAAATTTCTTACATTTGAACAAATACAATCTTCTTGTAGTAGTAATGCCAGTGCCTCAGTAGGTAAGCAAACTCACATTTAATGCTGGAGGATCAGAAAACTGTCAACTTCTGTTCCCTCACCAGGTGCTTAGACTCATGTTACAATACTGAAACTGCAGGGCAGCATGGAGGGAGGGGGTGCTGCACTTCTAAGAGTGCTGTCCTTTGAAAGACATTAAAACCAAGGTCTCATCTGTCTGAGCTGGTAGGTCAGGTGGACGTAAAAGATCCCATTGTTCTAAATGGGAACAGTAGGTTATATGTATTCACTATTATACAACTTTATCAATCACTATTTACACATCATTAACATACTTTACACATTGCAACTGTTACATATCAATGTATACAACTGAGAACATTCGTCCCCCACCTTTTGAATCAGAACCATTTCTTTATTCTTAATACAAGTTCACTGTTCCACATGTTAACATCTACAATCCCTCATACTCCACACAGTAATAAACACAATCCTGTCTCCTTGATCCACCATATTTTACTTATATTCCTATGCTGTATTATCCCCATATTAATACTCCAGTGACATGTATAATTATATTCACTTTTACATTTCTTTCAAAGCACTTACAACCTTTTACCTGTCAGTAATGCATGATGCACTTGTTTGCACTTCACCTATCCCTTAACTAGCAATTTCTCCGTAACAGTCCCCGACCAAAAAAAAAAAAAAAATCACGTCTCCCATACATCTCATCTGCGTTTCCGCTATAGCTTCCTCGTCTAAGAATTAAAAGTTTTCCACAGTTTCACAACTGTACTCCACTGTTTTTTCATACCAATCTTTTCTTAAATGTCTAACCTTAAAATTGAATTTACACAATTTTCCATACATTCACCTACCTCCTTTACATCACATTTCTTTTTTCATTTTCAGCTCTTCCCATGTGTTCATATTTTCTATAACACAGTTTACAAGCTCTCCTTCACATCTTACACCACCCAAACTAAGTGACAAGATGTCAAATACAAGATTTATTAGCCCTAATCATGTTTTGAACATGGCACAACATAATGCCCCTCTTTTAACTGAATTCAGCCTAGAACAACATATGATACTGAATAATGTCCCCAATCATTTTTCTTTATTTACCAGAAATGCATATTAACTTTCTGCATAAGATAACTCCTCTCTAACATTTGTATGTATCAAGTAATCCTTTTATCTATAAGACACTGAAATACATAACACAATAATGCACTTCTCTCTCTTTCAACATTGTCTTCACACTTTCTGTACGATATCTTGCTTCCCAAAATTCTACACCTAAACACATTTCATACATACAAAAATTATACCGCTACAATTTTAGCAGCATCACCAAAACTTTTACTTCCTTTCTTCAAACTCTATCCCACTTTTAACTTCTCTATTTTCCTTAAGACTTCTCTTACCCACATTTCATTTTTGTTATGATTATAAAATAATCTATGCAAGACATATTAGGCTCGATAAATGGATGGGTAAACACAAACTTATACCAGTGCTATCGTGCAATTCCCTCTTCGATTTGGGACGTGAGCACTATTAAGTGTTTGAAAAAGAAGGCATTAACGTTCAAGACTGCCTGCTTAAAGGTGTATGGGTGGCGAGGCATCTTTTGGCCCTCATGAATGCTTGACTAGTACAGTTCCTATGTTCAGAACCATCCATTAACCATGCCTCAGTTCCGATTAAATTCACATAAAGATCTTTAATAGTTTCATTATTATTTCCTATACCATAGCTTCTCTCCCATGACCTATACTACTGAATGCTTCTGCTGCATCCGACAACTAATTTACTATTAACCCTTTTCCCACCTACTCACTATTGCCACGTTTTAACATTACTAACAGCTCTTTAACTTTCTTCCTAAAATGCCATATGCACCTCTCAGATAATATCAGTCACTACCTTGTTGAATTTTTGTGATCCATCATCATCAACTCCCTTTTTCCCATTTTCTATATGGGGTTGGGGTGTCATGTCAAATGTCACCACCTCTCTCATTACAGTCCCACTCTCTCTTGCCTTTTTCGACACTCATGCCTTACTGTTGCAGGTCTTTCATACAATCCATATACTTCTTTGCTGGATGCCCTCATTTCCTCTTCTCTTCTTCCTGTCTGTCCCAAATTTTCTTCACCAGACTGTCTTCTACTTTTCTGCACATGTGCCCGAATCACCGCATTCTGTTCTCTTTTACCTTTTCTGCAGCTACAGGTACTATATCATCTGTTCTTATGTCCTCATTTCTTCACCTGTCCCACAGTGTGCATCTTACATTTTATCTCCATTGGGTCTATATTATATCTTTGAAGAGGTGTTCCATCGAACGCCTCTTCATCGACCCTAGAACAGCGAAAATCCCAAAACAGCGAACGTTCACATCAGCGATTTCTTTCCCTGGGAAAGAAATTGCTTGCCCTAAAAACAAAAACACATCACTACAAACATTACAAAGTGGGGTGCTTCACCTCCCACACACCCCCAACTAAATATACCAATTCCGAGATCACACTGCAGTGGGGAAAATGGCAAAGTAACAGGGATGGCCAAGCGATTTCTTTCCCAGGGAAAGAAATCTCTGATGTGAACGTTCGCTGTTTTGGGATTTCAACGTTTAAGGGTAGATGAAGAGGCTTTCGATGGAATCCCTCTTCGAGGATATAATATAGACCCTCTCCATCACCTCTAGCTTCAACTGCTTTGTCCTTCCTGCCCAGGTTTCTGTACCATATAGTAGTACTGGTAGCACCACTGTTTTGTACAACTTACTTTTCAGTTTCTTTGGCATTCTTCTGTCATATACTATGTCACAAAAGGAAATACTGCCAGACCAGCTATCTGAAATTTTGTAAGTAATTGTATGTCATTTAAGAATATTAATATGATTTATACAGAAGTGTGACAGAAAAAGATACTGCCAGCACAGCTATCTTGAATTTTGTACATAGTTGTGTGTCATTTGTGAATAACAGCAGGATGCAATTGCTTGTATTATCACTATATTAGAACCGTATGTTGTCTGTATATCAAGCTGCTGGTGCAGAAGTGTCTCTCTAAAGTACTGAGCTTAAGGATGTGTCCACAGTGTACCCTAATGGAAAACAACAGAAATGTATATAAACTATTGTACCTGTGCAAATGTATATGTTTTAATTGTTGGAACTAGAACACAGAGGGTTAACTTGCAAAACTTAAAGTAGTTGAAATTAAATTGTTTTACAATTGCGCTATAAAAGTTAGTTTCAATGCAGCAAGGAGACAGGATATCTAGAACTAGGGAGCTTTCTGCATTGTATTGTAATTGTTTTATGTCTTCTAGCAGCTGCAAACATCTAAAGGATATGTATTTCCACAGGGAGATGCCAGATGCTGCATCAGTGGGGGTTGTCTGTGAGCCTGGAAATGAAGTCAGGTGACAAAAAGTGATGTCATCCTGCCAGCTACCCCAGCAGGAATAATTTATATTAATTTAAGAGCACTTAGAGAGAGAGAGAGAGAGAGAGAGAGAGAGAGAGAGTGCATTTTTTATTTGTCTTTGACCTGACACAACATCCACTCACCACACCTCTGCAATTGCCTTGCTGTAATTTTTCTTAGATTCAGTTAGGAACATAGCAAAGATTAGTTCAGATTTTTTCTGTATTTATTGGAAACTGTTCTGCAATGTTGTTTTAAATATTTCCTGAGATTCTGAACTCTGATGACATTGCGAATGTGTATTAATATTGTCTTGTTCTATTATTATTAAATATATTTACTGTCCATGTTTTTTTCTTCTTTCATTTTTGTATTTCTTTCCTATAAATCTTGGTAACATATTCCACTATTTTCATAATCTCATCTCACTTACATGTGGTCTCCCACATTCCCTTTAAACTTCTCAGTGTAGTGTCTCCATTTTTCAGATGTTCACTAAAAAGGAGTTACCTCATTTACCTTTCCTTTCAATAAATATTTCTGCCTATTTATCTTTTAGTTTATCACTATTTTTCCTCACAAATCAATACTATCAACTTCATTCTGCTTTCTTCCTACAACATATCCTCATATTCACATACCACTTTCATGTATTCATTTTCTATCTTCCGTGGTGGTGCAGCGGTAGCGTTGTTGCCTCACAGCAAGAGGTTCTCCCGTTCGATTCTCGGCTGGAGTGCGGGGAGTGCCTTCTGTGTGGAGTCTGCATGTCCTCCCCGCGGTTGGGTGGGCGTTCGAAAGACATGCGTAAATGGGTGTGCCTTCGTTGAAGGTTGAACGTCAAGCTGGCACCTCAGCGTTCGTGAAAATCTACTGCCAATCATTAGCAGACCGGATTTCCGCTGTGGCGACCCCTAACCGGGAAAAGCCAAAAGACAACAACTTTCATGTATTAATTTTCACTACTCTTAAGAGTTTTCTCTACCTCCTTAAATGCTTCATTTCTATAATTCATCATTTTGATGAACTACAATCTCTCATTGCACTACATTCATATCACACCTTTCTTTCCAATCACATTTCCCCTGATTTGCTAATCTCTCGTTAGTCTTTTAAACACATTCCTCTCTCTTATTATATTGCTATTTTCTCCAATTACTGCCCATATTGCTCAACAATCAATGAAATCCAGTCTTTCTTCCTGTAAATCATGTCAAACCTTCAGATACCTTTCCCATACTACATTACTTCCTAATTCCATATTACATTACTTCCTAATCCCATAGTACATTACTTCCTAATCCCATACTACATTACTTCCGAATACATTTAAGTCCAGTGTTACTTTTCCTGCTTTCATTTTCAGATAACAGATAAAGCCACCAGTAACTATGACATCTACACTAATCATAATAAATTTCTTCAGCTTTTTTAACATACGTAGCCTCTCTTCCACATAAGTGAATGCACTATCACAATCAAGTGCATCGGCGTTTGTTACAACCCCACCTTCCACATAAGTGAATGCACATCATCAAAATCAAGTGCATCGGCTTATGATACAACCCCCATCATGCATCAACAATCTACACAGAATACCCATTAAAATATCTACAAAGTTAACATTTTCACTTTTCACTAATATTGCTATTTCTGAACAAGTCATTTTTTCAGCAGGTTCCCACACATTCCTTTTTTCTTTTGCTAGAAAGCTTATATTTTTCTTAACATATTACACCAGCAGCAAACACTGCATCATTAATAAACTAGCAAATGTCTGACCTAATTTTGTTACTGTTAACATTAAGTCAATTATACTAAGCAACCTTTTATCTTTCTTTGCATCTAACAGCATTTTTTCTTTTCCTATCTCATACAGAAATCTCTGCCTCTTCATCATTAACCTGTAATATAGCACATTCATTCTGTATTTCTATAAGAAACCATCCTTGCCCTTCCCTTTCAATTACATTTTGTCACATCATACTACTCAGATGACTGAAATCACTAGACCATGCGATTACAGTGTCTTAAGGACAGAGAGAAATAAAGTCCTAAAAACATCAGGATTTGCAAGTAGAAAAGAGAGCGAAGTGGAATGAGGATACCCAGACAGTTCCAATAGTAGTAAGAGCAATGGGTCTCATAAAAAAGAATCTACAATCATATTTAGATAGGATACAGATACATGTAACGTCATATGAACTGCAGAAGTCAATTCTGGGCAAATTGCGGGAGCTGAGAAGAGTACTTTTGGCTAACATCAAAGATTGAAACAATACTAATTTCATACTTTGATTTAGGAATGGGGTCCATTCCCATCATGGTATCAGAAACCCAAAAGGCTTAGGAGAAATTAAGCCCTCAGAAACATCATTTGAATATTTTTGTCATTCTTTAAGTGAATCCCATTTGGCTTACTTGCAGTTACAAGTTCTACATTATTCACTATTACATTTACATTTTTCTCATTCTATGTTAACTTCATTTTGTAATAAAGAACTGTCAAACCACAGACTGCCTTTCATATTACACTTTCTGGATACAATTTTACAGTCTTTTACCAAATGTCCTTGTTCCCAATACTGGGAACATCTTTTCTTTGTGCAATGCCCCCCCCCCCCCCCGAAAAAAAAACTTTTGGTTGTCCCAAATATTTAAATGTTCCCCTTTTCCATTAACTAGTCATACTTAGAAAATGCATCAGTTTCTCATCATGTATTGTCAGTGAAACTCCTATCCCACTCCACACATTTTTTTTACTGAGTTTCACAGTACTCAGCAAAAAAAGTCCTCAAATCAAATTCTGTAATGTCAGTAGTTCTAAACTGTACTATTTTAACTGAACATTTAAATTGCTGAGCACATGATCTTTCCATGAAGTACATAAGCTCTTTCAAAGTTAGTCACAAACCCTTCTTCTAAACTAAAACATCAAAGTGCTACTTCACAGAAACTGTAAATTCCCAGGTGTATTAATGTTCTAACATCATTAGCCAAGGCCAAGTGATGTTATAACTGTCCCAAATAGCATGCCTGTCTATAGGTCAATCACTTTTAATCCGCAAGACTGGCCTTTTCTTTTGTTTACAATCCAGAGGTTTCTTCTGTTGGACACCCTGCTACTGCGCTGCAATCACTAAAGCACTGCTGCACACCTCCCCTCTTGTCACTAAAGCACTGCTGCACACCTCCCTTCTTGTCACTAAAGCACTGCTGCACACCTCCCTTCTTGTCACTAAAGCACTGCTGCACACCTCCCTTCTTGTCACTAAAGCACTGCTGCACACCTCCCTTCTTGTCACTAAAGCACTGCTGCACACCTCCCTTCTTGTCACTAAAGCACTGCTGCACACCTCCCTTCTTGTCACTAAAGCACTGCTGCACACCTCCCTTCTTGTCACTAAAGCACTGCTGCACACCTCCCTTCTTGTCACTAAAGCACTGCTGCACACCTCCCCTCTTGTCACTAAAGCACTGCTGCACACTTCCCTTCTTGTCACTAAAGCACTGCTGCACACCTCCCTTCTTGTCACTAAAGCACTGCTGCACACCTCCCCTCTTGTCACTAAAGCACTGCTGCACACCTCCCCTCTTGTCACTAAAGCACTGCTGCACACCTCCCCTCTTGTCACTAAAGCACTGCTGCACACCTCCCCTCTTGTCACTAAAGCACTGCTGCACACCTCCCCTCTTGTCACTAAAGCACTGCTGCACACCTCCCTCTTGTCACTAAAGCACTGCTGCACACCTCCCTCTTGTCACTAAAGCACTGCTGCACACCTCCCTTCTTGTCACTAAAGCACTGCTGCACACCTCCCCTCTTGTCACTAAAGCACTGCTGCACACCTCCCCTCTTGTCACTAAAGCACTGCTGCACACCTCCCTTCTTGTCACTAAAGCACTGCTGCACACCTCCCTTCTTGTCACTAAAGCACTGCTGCACACCTCCCTTCTTGCACTCTTCCTCTGACCTTCTAAGTTGCATACAAGACGTTCTCCTCATACAGTACTCAGATATGTTGCCCAAGGATACCGCCATTTTATGATCTGACTCCTTTCCTAATAAGAGTTTTAACTAAAGCACCATCATCCAGGCCACCTCTGACACCAACTTCACATTTTTTCAACAATTTCAACAATATCAGTACTCTGTTTTTCATTCTGAACTCCTCAGTAATTTGCCATCTTAGCGTAAGGAATGTGAGTATTAGGATTAAGGATTTTTTTGTTTGGATATGTTTACTGGAAATGAATACATTTTTCTATGATCTTATAACCATCCTTTATTCAATAAATAACTAATATGGATATTAAGGTTTGATTCCAATTTACACATCAGTGATTACACCTAAAGTGGAATACAGTCTTGTTCTTGTAACTGTCTCAAATTATTAGGCATGAAAGAATTCAAAGATACTTTACTAGACAAGAGTACCAAAAAGTACAGCTACATGAAGAGATTGGAGAAACTATCTTTGTTTTCTGTTAAATAACTTCTGGTTAGGGGAAACTTTATTATGATTTTTAAATGTGTACATAATGCTGCATTCACGGTGTTTATGAGGACTTATCTTAAGGATCATCATTTAGCAACTAGAAATAAGAACTCATCTGTGAATGTAAAGCTATTAAGATCCATATATCTAACACTTTTCTCTATATGACCAGCAAAAAGTTTAGACACTAAGTGGATATTAGGGAATAGCAGCCTACTTTAATTAGAGGCAAACTCTTTGAAGGCCTTTATTAGGCTTTGAGTTTGTATGTCAAACACATTGAAACACATGGGTCTACTTCACACATCGAATGATAAAATCCCTAAACGGCCATCCATCAAATGCAATACACTGAAGTGCATTTCAGCGAATGTGTACGTCATCGAAGATGTAACACGGAATTTCGTTACTCGGCCAACACTCCAACCATCAGTCAAACTGTAGTACTTAAAACCCACACAGATGGGGGGGCTATGTCCCTCACACACCCCCTAACAATATATACCAACTCCGAGATTGCACTACAGTGGGGAAAAGGGCAATGTTCCTTACATTTCCCACTAACAAAATTCTCTGTGTTACAACTTCGATGACATGCACATTTGCTGAAATGTACTTCGATGTATTGCTTTTGATGGATAGCTGTTTGGAGGTTTTATCATTCTATGTGTGAACACAGACCCAAAACACACAGACATCAGCTATGCAAAGGTTAGGTCCACAGTAAGAACATTTCCTTCTGCCTGCATAACAGCCTATGTGATCAGCTCTTGCCACAACCTGGAACAGATGGGCTGAAGGGTGGCAGGCAGTCAGTGGAGGAAAACATCTAGAAAAAGAAGACTGAGGACATCAAACAGAGGATTTAAGGATGAAACCTAGTAATAGCTCACAGCGTTAATTCTCTACACGAAACTTCCACCTGGACTGAATCCTTAGCAGTATTCCACCCAATTGAATGGAGATGGAAGCAAACCAAGGCTCAAAAAAACTGAGTTGTGAAGGACAACTGTGTCCAAAGAAGCCAGTCTCCTTCATTCACTGTTCGCACAGTAATGCTGTTGACAGTTTACACCAAAGACCAAAAGGAAGAAGCACAGAAATCTACAATGGCGACTAACTCTCCCAGTGCAGAGGTCTTTCAATGCAGCATTTTCCAGTAAGCAGTTAGCTGTTTGATGGCAAAAAATGATGTAGGTGGCAATCTGCTAACAGAGGGTTTGTTTGGCAACTATGAGCCTTTCTCTCTCTGAAGCAAAGGAGATGGGCAACCATTTTTTCCCTAAGCTCATGCACCTGCTTCAGACAAAACTTGTGCATTGTATGGTCTATATTTGCAGGGCGATTCTAGAATCAGCACAAACTGCCCTTATCCCAGAGGGACATAGGTGACACCCCCCGGGTCAATTTACAGTCTCCCATCCACTTGTCTAAGTTAAGTTTGAATAGGGCCATTGAGGAACTCTATATTATGTGAACTGGGAGTTTGTTCCAGATAGTGGCAATCTCTGGGAGACATACCTGTCCCTCCAGCATATCCTGTCAATGTTGCATGCTATGTTAAGATCCCTAGAGCAAGTGAATCTTGTCCCATTCAACTTGTGAACGTGCAGCATTTCCATTATGGCAGAGTCAGAGACTGCTTGTAGGCCAGGCACAAGTTGCCTCTCAACAGCCTATAAGATACAGAGTACAGTGACAGGGCCTTTAGCCTGTCCATGTAGGTCATGTGTTGAAGGCCTTCAATTTTCTTGATGAGAAACCTCTGAGGTCTCCTGAGCTGCTGCAGGTGTCTGCAGAGGTACATACAGAAAGGAGCTTTGTACTACATTAGTGGCCTGATAAGGGATGAGGACAGGAGAGTTGCAACATCCTTAGCTTTGGATGTGATGACCTTACTTATGAGATGTGCAACATGGAAGGCCTTCCTTACCACTGTGGACATATGGTGATCTAAGTTAAGGTCACAATCAACCTGTTTTACCAAATCTCTCAAAACAGGGTTTGAGCTAAGGGGGTACTGTTAATATTGTAATTTGTAGGGACTTTCCCTTTGCCAAAAGGGATGATAACATTTTTTTTTACGTTTAGTTTAAGTCCATTTCTTTGGCACCAACCATTTGTCTGTGTAAGCCCTTTTTGTAGTATGTCATCATCGTTGGGGGACAGTTTGCAGTCACTGGTGAACTTGGTAAGTCACAGGCCATCTATTTTCGCCTGGACTTCTGAAAAACAGATTCCAAACAGTAGGGAGGCCAGCAGAGATCTTTGTGATACACCACTGGTAAAGTACAGTTGTGTACACTTACCATAAATGTAGATGTTCGAGTGTATTCACTGTTGCAGTCATCACATTTGGGTTATCTGCTTGCAGTAGCCCTCAGTCGGCCTGATTATCAAAGTCTTGGGTCCTGCGTCGGTTGCTGTCTCATCTTCCATGACGTCAGGTAGTCAGGGGTATAAAGCATGCAGCCGATGCCATTACATCAGTTTTTCTTGCCCCAGATGTCAGGTGTCCCCATAATGGGAAGCAAGTATATATATATATATATATATATATATATATATATATATATATATATTTACATAAGGTTACACCACTAACAAAAAAGCAAATACACCAAAAAGCTTTAAGCATAGTAAACAAGAACAGAGGTATAGCCAAAAGAAGTCAGGGGGCTGGAGGGAGGGTAACCAGGACTGCAACAGTGAATACACTCGAACATCTACATTTATGGTAAGGGTATACAACTGTACTATGTTCTTCGTGTTTCAATGTTGCAGTCATCACATTTGGGTAGATTCCCAAAGCTAAGAATGGGAGGAGGAAATCAGATAGCATTAGGACCAGCTATAAGGCCCTGCAAGACTGCAGTGGCAAAGCCAGCTCTGGATTTAGAGAAAATTGGCAAATGGTAATGCTTGGTGAAAGTATGTACAGAACTCCAGGTAACAGCTTCTAGGATGTCCCTGGCAGGGACACCTCTGAGAAAGGCTGCGGAGGTAGATGCAGCCCCAGTTGAATGTGGTCTTATCCCCTGTGGGGTAGGTTTTCCATGGTGCTTATAGCAGAAATGAATGCAATGGCCTATCAATTTAGAAATGGTTGGTTTTGAAATGGCCTTCCCCTCTGCCCCTGCAGCAAATGCAACCAGCAGCTGTTCAGATTTCCCAAGAGGTTTAGTCCTGTCCAAGTACAATCTAAGTTCTCTGTGGATTAGAAAAGAAGGTTGGCAAATGAATGAACTGATTAAGAGCCACACTGGATACCACCTTGGGTATGAAGGAGAGATTGGTCCTGAGGGACACCTTGTCCACATGAAAGATGATGAAAGGCTCTACTGCCATAAGGGCCTGTAATTCAGACACCCTTCTTGCTGAAGTGATGGCTAAAAAGAAGGCTGTTTTCCAAGAAAGGAATTTCAGCTCTGCATTTGCAGCTGCTCAAAAGGAGGTACAGTACGTTTTTCCAATACAAAGTTAAGGTCCCAGGTTGCAGTTGGGGCTCTCCTGGGTGGTCTTAAGTTTTTGGCCCCTCGGAGGAACTGCTTGAGCAGTGGATGAGAGAAGAGGGGTGGTTCTGTGTTGTAATGAGCTGAAATGGCTGAGGCATGAATTCTGATGGAGGAAAAGGAAAGGCCCTTATGAAGCATCTCAGTCAAGTATTGTAGCATCTGAGGTAAACTGGGCACTGCTGCGTTCATTCCTTGAGATTGGTTCTAGGCACAAAATCTTTTCCAATTTGCAGCATAAGATTTTCTAGTACTAGGCCTCCTTGCCTCTAAAATGATATCCATCACTGATTTACTGAGGGATAGTAAAGGAGAGATTAGGTAATTAGCCAGGCTGCTAGGTTCAGGGCTTGCAGCGGAGGGTGCAGAATCTGGTTCTCCTACTGAGACAACAGGGAAGGAGTCTGAAGCAGGTGCCATGGGGCCAAGCGTGACACACTGCGCAGAGTGGGTACCAGTGTTGGCGAGGCCAGTCTGGTGCAATTAAAATCGTCCTTGGCTTGTCCTGTTTGATCTTTAGTAGTACCTCGGAGAGCAGAGGCAGAGGAGGAAAGGCATGAACTGATAGGTTTTTCCAGATGAAGGACAGAGTATCCACTTTCCAAGCTAGCTTGTGGGGAATCCTTGTGCAAAATTTGTCCAAATGATGGTTCTGGGGGGAGGCAAACAGGTCTATATCTGGGCTCCCCCATTTGCTTGTTAACATGTTGAAAATCCTTGGTTCCAGTTTCCACTTATGTGGGACCATGATGTTTCTGCTTAGTCCGTCTCCCAGTGTATTTAGTTTTCCTGCAGGAATTGAGCTTGTAGATTCACTTGGTAGCTCAAGGCTGTTTTCCACAATGCCATGGCTAGTCTGCAGAGGGGGTAAGAATGTGTACCCCCCCTGCTTGTTTATGTACCACATGAAAGTGATGCTGTCCGTCTTTACCATTAGTTGTCCTGGAAGAATGTGGTCCTTGAAGGCTGTCAGAGCATTCTGTACAGCTAACATTTCTTTTTGATTTATGTGCAGGTGCATTTGGCTTGGGTTCCATCTGCCCTGAATGCACTTCCCTGCCAGATGACCCCCCCCCCCATGCACAGTCAGATGTGTCTGTAGTTAAGATTTGGGGGGCAGGGGTTAATGTGAATGGTAGTCCCCTGTTTTGGCGGCAGGCCTCTGTCCACCAAAGGAACTCTAGGCGTAGGCAAGGTATGATAGGAATCCTTGCTTCTAGATCCTGTGAATGTTGACACCATAGGCTTTTGAGATACCATTGTAGTTTCCTCATATGCAGCCTTGCATATGGAATTAGAAGAATGCAGGAGGCCATGAACCCCAAGGCTTGCAGTATTTGCCTTGCAGATAGCTGGGTTTTTGTGGCTACTTGTTTGAAGTAAGTTGTCAAATGAATCAGTTTCTCTGGCGTGAGGAAAGCCATCTGGGAAGTTGTATTCAAGCTTGCTCCCAGGAATATCATTTGTTGACAGGGTACCAGGTGTGACTTCTTTTCGTTTATAGTGAACCCTCAGACAAGTCAGTACCTTTTGAACAAAGGCCAGATGATTCAAAAGAATGTCCTTGCTTTCTGCCTGAATTAGACAATCGTCCAGGTATTGGTACATTTGAATATTTCTTTGCCTGCAAAATGCAGTGACTGGAGCTAGGCACTCTGTGAATACCCTGGAGGCAGTAGACAAGCCAAAGGGCAGTGCAGAGAGCTGATAGTGCATGTAGCCTGCTTTGAAGCGTAGGTATCTTCTGCAAGACTCCCTGATAGGGATGTGCTGGTATGCTTTTTTTTAAGTCTAGTGTTGTCAACCATGCATCCTTGCCTAGCATAGGAAGCAGCTGGTGAAGAGTCAGCATTTTGAATTTTGGAATCACCACAAAGGTGTTTAGAGTAGAAAGATCCAGGATAGGACACCATGTGTTGCCTTTTCTGGGTACCAGGAAAAGTCTCGAATAGAAACCTTGTCCCTTTTCCTTTTCTGGTACCAACTGCAGCCCTCACGTTTAAGAGAGAGAGTACTTGATTTTGGGCCTCTGCCCACTGATTTGGGGGTAGATCTGGCCACCCCCGCTTGGTGTTGGTAACGTGTGTAAGTGAAGTCTGTGTCCTTGGGACACTATATTTAAAACCCATTTGTCCAGGGTAATGAGTTCCCAGTTTTTGGCCTGCAGACAAATCTTTCCACCTAAAGGAGCATTCAGTTGGGAAGTGCTTGGAAGTTTCAAAAGCAAGTAATTGAGACAGTTTTTCATGAGGGGGGGGGGGTCTTACTACTCCCAGATTTGGGTGCGGAAACCCCCGCACTGCCTAGTCTTGTGTGTCCCTTGAGTCTGAAACCTGGGGTTTCTGCTATGTCTTGGTTTTGGCTTGAACAGACCTGGAAGGGGCTGGAAAGGACCAATTTTTAGACGGCACTTCTGCAACCTTGGCCATTAGGGCTTTAAACTGCCAGTTTCATTTGTTAAAAGTATCAACAACATTTAGCTTTATCTTCCATCTTTTTAAGAACTTTCTCAGCCTTGTTGCCAAACAGGAGGTCCTGATTTAAGGGAGCATCCAACAATTTAGCTTTAACATGATCATGCAAGGATTGCTCCTTAAGCCAAGCATGTCTTCTGAGCACAGACCCAGGAACAGCAGCCCTGCAAGAGGCATCTAATTAATCAAATCCACAATGCAAAGCATGTTTTCCAACCTGTTCAGCAGAATGCATTAAATCCTGTAATTCTTTATTTTCAGCACAGTCAGGAATCAACATCATTTTCTGTTTAAGCAATCCAATAACATGTTGTTGATACTTTAACAAATTAAATTGGCAGTTTAAAGCCCTAATGGCCAATGTTGCAGAAGTGTAAACTTTCTTACCCCATCTATCCAGCGCCCTGGAGTCTCTATCAGAGGGGGTAGCATTTTTAGCAGTAGAAGCCTTAATGCCCTTGGGTCCCTGTGAAATAGTCTCTGGATCCGCAATATAATTTTTAAAAAGGAACTTGTGAGAATCAGGAACCCTGTGATATGTCAGGTTTTCTGGGAGTAGGAGGCAAAGAATCAGGGACCAAACTAGATTCTGAAAAGGCATCATCAACAATGTGTAGTACAGGAGGTATAGCTAAAGGCCTACGCTGAGGCATGAGTAAGAAATCCCTAAGCCTCTTTTTTGAATCAGAAAAATCCTGGCTTTCCCAGTGGAAATGCTACCTTAGAGTATGTAAGGTTTCACCAAAAGAAAAATCCTCTGGAGGGGAAGCAGAGGGAATAGAGTCCTCTGCATCCAAATCCTCCTAAGTAGATAAGGGCAAAGATTCATAAACTTCAGTCCTAGGTCTCTTAGAAGGGGGAGGTTGGCTTCCCCCGATTAGAGTTATAGGATCTTCAGCCATTCTTATAATTTGTTTTTTAGGCACAGAGGCCTGATCATGCAGCCTGGGCATTGGTTTCTTAGGTATGGTTCGAGATTTTGTCCTAAATTAAGAAGGTTTAATATGCAAGTCCGTAGGGCTGAATACATCCTCAGAAGCCAGTGCCTGCGCAGCGGCTCCGGACCCATCCAAGGTAGACACATCCACAGGTTCCACAGCTGAAGCATCTCACGGCATACCAGACTCCGAATGGGTCTCAGTAGAGGCCTGTGAGTAAGAAGTAGCAGGTATCAGGGGCTGCGAAAGTGTCTGAGTACCGGCGAACTGGCTTAGGAGAAGCGTCGTTGGCAGCTTTGGACCTCGGCAGCCTGTCTCTGTCTTTATCTGAGTTTTTTCAGAATCCCGGTAGTCGGATCGCTAACCGACGACATTTCTGGATAATTAAACTGAGAACCGAAATATTTAGAAGTGAAAATAAACTGACAACAAGGTACGATGTGGTCAGGGCCAAGGCAAGGAATACAATACAAATGAAAATCTTTGTGAGGTATTTGCTTTCCACAAATAATGCAATCATTAACTTTTACTGACATTGGTAAGGAGCAAGAAAAAGATTCCCCAACAGGGTACTTATCTTTAGTTGAAGACTTCGGTTCTGAAACTCGAAAACGAAAATTTCAGGAGTCGGCCGATTGGCACTTGCAAACTGTTTCTGCTTCAGGCACCGCACGGCAAGAAAGACTAATGTAATGGCATCGGCTGCATGTTTCATACCCCTGACGACCTGACATCATGGAAGAAGGGACAGTAACCGATGCAGGACCCAAGACTTTGTTAATCAGGCCGACTGAGGGCTACTGCAAGCAGATAACCAAATGTAATGACTGCAGCAGTGAAACACGAAGAACATCTAGGCCTGGAAAACTTGGCCTTTTTCCATGGTGGCTCCATCGGAGCGGCTGATTCGGGATCCATACTGAGTGCTACTTTTTGAGTCTCTGGTTTTCTAAATATAGATTAAGGGCGGCCAGAAGGCTTTGGTGGATCTTGGGTACAAATGATTGACAAATCAGGCAAGTGGCATGGTCATGCTCTCTACCTAGGCAGACAACAGCAGTTGTGTGTATCCTTAAGTGGAATCTGGCACCTTCATCGACATTTACCCTTCTTAGTTGACATCGGCTCATGGTAAAGTACAGCAAACCAAGCTCAAGCAAAATAAAGGCAAAATCCCCAATTCAGTACTTCGCTTTAGACATCTTCAAGTAAAGGATCAAAGCGATTGATGTGCCTATTGACTGCGGCTGAAAAGTGTTGAGGTCTGTGCGTGCAGACATCACATTTAAAATCCCTGGTTTATGGCCCTATGTGTGACATCCCATGCTCCTACAGCAGCTAGGCTTAAGCTTTTGCATAGGAGCTGATGTTCTGGTCGCCTGAAGTGGGGAATCCCACACTAAGAATACTGCAACATAGGAATAGAAAGACATCAGGCATTGCTTAAAAACAAAGTGTCACATTTTAAAAGGGTCAATGTTCAATATGTTAATGTAAACAAACTCCAACTGTTAACAGAAAACACCTAGATGACTGTTCCACAAAATCAGGGTCATACACCCTACTCCCAACCCACATATCCAGGGTTTTCTTGAAAATTCCCAAAATTTTTACTAATAAAATATTAGAAGGGTGGAGAATTCCACTATTTACCAGCTCTGCAGTGATGGTAAAAGAAAGTTATGTACTTACCGTATTGATAGATCCTTTCATTCTAGTCTGTTCCAATATGACATATGGGTCTTCGAACCCCAGCATGGTTCTGATCTGGCCCATTTAGTGCTGAAGCCTTGCTTCTCACTGAGTAACTTGGATCGAGTTTGGTGCCACCTTTAAGCACTTAGGATAACAAGTTTTAGATATAACGGTGAGGGAAGAAGGGTGGGTTGCCATACATGACAGATTGAAATAAAAGGATCTATCATTATGGTAAGCACATAGCTTTCGTATCCTATTCATTCAGTCTGTCCGATCAGACATATGGGTCAGTATCCCCAGTATTAGATTCCTGGCTGGTCTTATGACACAAGATCCTTCAGGGTGGAAGCACCAAAAGAAACCTTAGCTCTGGAGGGAAGTCTAATTTGTAATGTTTGGCAAATGCAGGAGCTGAAGACCAAGTGGCAGCTCAACAAATCTCATCCAAGGATAGGATTCTGAAAAAAGGCTATTGAAGTAGAAACTGCTCTAGTGGAATGAGCTTTAGGCTTAACGGGAAAGGATTGATTTCTGGAGGCATAAATAAATGAGATACAGTCTGACAACCATCTGGAAAGAGAAATCGTAGAAACTTTCTTGCGCAACCTGTTACATGTGAAGGAAACAAGTAACTGCTCACCTTTTCTGAAAGAAGCTGTTTAAAAAGATAAAAGCAAAGCTGCCTGAGTCACTGCAACAGTAAAAAGCAAAGCTGCCTGTGAACATCTTATGTATACAAGATGCATTCTCCTTAGTTTTGATAATTTGGAAAGAACACTGGAAGGTGAATAGGCTGCACAGAGTTGGTCTCAGAAGCCACCTCTGGGAGAAAGGAAGGATTAATTCAAAAGGTAACCTTGTCCTTATGAGAAACTATGCATGGTGAAACTGAAGACAGGGCATGAATGAGGCAATGAGGAAGACTTCAGCCTTGCACTGAATAGCTTTCAAATGAACTTGGTCATGAGGGAAATGGGTGGATATGCATAAAACAGCCCTGCAGACCAAGGACTGGACACAGCAGGAAAATGGCAAATTGCTGCATTTAGTGTTCTTTGGGGCTGCAAACAGATTGCAGCATGGTTCACCGCAGTCGTAGAAAATCTCCTCCTCTACCTTTGCATTTAGGTACCACTCATGAGGGAGAAGGAAATATCTGCTCAACCTGTTACAAGAGCAATGAACCTCCCAGGGAAGTGCGTTGCTGTCAGAAAATGATAAGAAGCCATAACCCATTGCCATAACGTCATGGGCTTTGCGGCACAGCAGATAGGATCTGGCTCCCCCTACTTGTTTATGTACCAGATTACGGTCATGTTGTCTGTTTGGATATTTAATACTCCTACAGGAAACCAGTCCTGTAATTCCTGCAACACAGGAACTGCCCTCATCTCTAAGACACTGATGTGAGGACAAGATTCTGAATCAGAAACATGAACCTTGGACCATTCTCTCTCCACAATGACCCACCCACTCAAGGGAGGATGCGTCTCTGGTTACAACTGTCACAGCAGGAGAACTTGAAAGGACCTGCCTGCAGCTTTCAGGTAAGACTGAAGCCACTTCTTTAGATGGGTTCTGCATGACTGAGTAATTCATATGAGAAGAGAGATACAATCATACTTCTGAGACCACTGTGACTGAAGTAACCATTGTAGAATTTTAATGTGTTAACATGCAAACGGAACCATGAGGATCAATGTTGCCATTAATCTTAATGCTCTCAAAATCAACCTTGCTGGAGGACAGTTGAAGTTTAGAAGGGCTTGAACCACATTCTTCACATAATACGATTCTGTCTTGTGGAATAGAGATCAGGGGAATTGTGTACAAAAGGCAAAATTTATTTATTTATTTATTTATTTTTATTTTACATTTGTTAACCCGGGAGAGTCCGACTGGATACATGTCCATTTTCAGCGGAGGCCCGGGGAGAAAAGCTCCAAGTACATAACAGACATATGAACATTGTTAATGCAAAAAAAAGGAAGATAGTTGAGTTCTGAAACAATACGCACCAAGAGGGCATCAGGTTGGATTTTGCCAGATTTACCATGAAAACAAGGATTCACAAAGCTGAAGACGATCACTTGCTTAAAGGAGGGATACCCTGGATGAGGCAGCCAGGAGCTAGTCTCTAAATAAGGGAAAATTCTGCCATGCACTTGGTGAACAAATTAGGAGCTGTGATGAGACAAAAGGGCAGGGCTCTGAAATGGAAATGACTGGCTTCCTAGCGGAAGCATACAAATCCTGAATTTGTTTCTATCTTTATATGAAGCAGAGAGACCTGAAAACCTATAAACCACATCGACTCATTCTTCTACAGACATGGATGAATACAGTGCATCATGACCAATCGAAAGCAGGTCTTTTTGACATAAGTGTGTAGGAGACTTAAGTCTAGAAAGGGATGGTGGTCTTTTATTTTCTTCAGAACCAAAAATAACAGCAAGTGGAATTCTGACATGTGCTAGACTGGTGGGACCTTCCGGATGGCTTTTCTTTTTTACTAATACAGAAAACTTCCGACATTGCTGCCTTTGTCTGACTGGAAGGGACATCTGGTAAGGGGGTTTGGGTGGATGGGAGGGTTTCCAGAAATGTATTTTGCCAACTTCTGAATATTATCCTTCTCACCAATCTGTCTTGTGTGACCCACGGGTAGAGCGATACTCTCTCCCCCAGAATGCCTCCAGAGTGGGACAGTTTGGTAACCCTTCATGGATTCTGAGGGACCACAGTATCCCTGGTTCTCCAGATACAGGATATCTTGGATACAAGAAGAATCTTCCAGCAACTCTTTTGGTGGCTGCCATGATCATAATATAGTCCCAAAAGGTTTTATCATTAGGAAGTCTGAGTATCTTGTCAAGTTTCCAGGGGACTGACTTGCATGTATGAGGTTCCTGCCATGCTTTGTTTACTGTTAACTCCACCATTTTATCAACTGGTGGGACCATCCAGGAAGTAGAAGGGGTTGTTCTGTATGGCTCAAACAGTATTGCATCATCCTGAGAGGGAGGTTCAGTTGGTCAGGATCCCCTCATACCTCATGAGCTCCAGGATCTCTCAGAAGGACATTTCCTTGGAGGGGATTGTGGGGAACCCTTTCTGTCATCCAAAACATTATCTGATGCTACAGAATCATCAAGTGATTCAACATGCTTCCTTTTGCACACAGTTTGATAGGCAGCTCAAGGATGATGCTCCTAAGTCATCTGAGGGCTGTAGCTGTTGTAGCTTAGAAGGTTTGAGAATGACGGAAAGAATCTGCCTGGATGATGCCTGCTGAGTAGTTGAATCTAAAGAGTGAGGGTCATATGGTGGAACCATGGTTGCGGAATTCTGTGGATCCACTTTATGATGCAAGATCATGCTCCCCTATCCCCCCATGAAGGCCACTCCAACTTCCGTAGGATACAAGGAAATTGCCCCTGTGATCAGATTCAACTCCTTGTGTGGGAAAAGAGTAAATGACTGGATAGGTTCCTCAGATCTGACTGAGTGGATGGTATTGAGAAGTGGATTGAAGCCAAGATACTGAAAGCAGAAGTCTCAGATAATGTGAAGGCACAACCTACCTGACTGGATCAGAGAGAAGTCTTGATGGCAGAGTTGAATTCAAACCTACAGGAGCTGTCAAAACCTGCCTTAATGACTCTGGAGTCACAGTATCTGGGTGGTCATATGGATCTGAAGAGACGGGTGGACCAGTGAAGAAACTTGGATCAGGGAGAACTGCACAGATCAAATCAGTTTCAGAGCCAATGGAGTTGTGATCACCCCCATCTCGAGTCTGATTCAGAGAAACTTTCACAACAGGTGATTCAAATCAATTTTGGAGACACCGTGACAGGATCCACACAACTCTGTTGACAGGGCTGACTCATAATTGGTGCCAGTGGTTCTGGATAGGCAGGTGAGGTACATGGGGTCCAAGCAAAATTGTCTTCGAGCCTAGGAATCTTCAGCATAGAAACTGGACCCAAATATGTAGCTGAAAGTTTCTTTGGCTCTGAATCCTCAGAGGATTTCTTTGCTTTAGCCTGCTCCAAATATGGAGGAAGACCTTTGAGGATAAGTTTATTCCTTCTATTGGATAAAGCTCTGGGGGATCTTGAAGGCAGCACAGATGTCACAAGAAGAGTTAAGGTACACCACCCCCAAACAGACCTCACAACTCATTGGGATCCTGGGGGAATTTTCTGCCTGTATTTAAGGCAGTTTTGAAACTAAGTTTTTGATCCATGATGAATGATACAAACACTCAAAATGCACACAACACTCTGAACCAATGACAGAAAAAAAATCATCTATGTCTGAATAACAAACTACTCAAATACTATAATATCCTAAAAAGTAAACCACTGAAGACCTTATAAAGTGTAGAAGGGTATAATGATCAACACCAACTACTTTACGATAATATAATCCAAGTACTGAGCTAAGACCGGCTGACAGAAAAAAAAGGCAAGATGGTGTGAGACCACTAAATAAATGGTTAGCCAATATCTACATATAGATTAATTTCTTGATCTTGAAGCAAAACTTAGAATTACACTAATTTACTAACTGCTAAATGGCCAGAGGCCAAAAATGATTACTTTTTACAATAATAGTTTCCTGGAAAGAGGCGAGAGTACTTATCTGGTGAGATCTGAAATGCTTCTCCAACAGGCGGCCAATGAAAGTTGAGTTACTCAGGAAGGAGCAAGGCATTTTGGGTAAAGAAGTTAGGAAGGGTTTGAGGCTAGAGCACTAAATCAACAAAGTCAGAGCCGAACTGGGGCTCGAGGAACTATATGTTGGAGCGGGCAGACTGAATGAATGAATCTTTGTGTGTTCTAACAGTGGGTAAAAACTGTAGACTAAAATGATTTCTAGTGAACAACTGATGTTGCATGAATTCAACTCACATCACTAATGCAACTACTTCACTCTCCTATATCTACAGATACAAATCTGGTCATCCCTTACTAACGTACATGACACTGAGTAAAGCGATAAGTGGGTAAACCTATCCCCGCTACCTTAAATGACTTACAGGAGTTAACTGCCTTGTAAAGGTCTTCAGAATCCACTCAAATTTTCCAATCAGAGACTTAATATACATGAACACAGATGCATACATATTCAACGTGAGGCCTTAGTACAGTTCTATAGACAGGAACCAGTGCCTTCTCATTAGGGTATATAGAATACCCTTCATCACAGAATATCATTTTCTTTTTACCCAATTATGAGATCTAAAATATTTGTCAACTAAACAAGTCCCAAATTCATTCCTCCTCAGTTATAATATAGTTGTCCAAAATGTAAAGATAATAGTGCTACATACTTATTGCATGTGCCATGGAGCTTACATTAAATAGCTAATATATGGTTATAGTTTAGTACTAGGTTAACTGCTCTTATGGGCCATTTTTAAGCCTAGCCAATTACCCCATTTGAGAATAGAACCCAGTACCTTATGTCTGTAAGGTAAGCACCTTAACCATTATGCCAAATATGCAGAACTGTGGTGATTATGCTAATCAGTAGGTCATACAAAGTACCGTATGATAACAATAAGAATCAGAGAGATTGGGAAGAGAGACTAGAAAAGCAATTTATTAGAGGACAATGGGGGGACATCTGAATAGCTCTCAAGTATGCAACAGAGTCCGTAAGGTTTAGAATATTTGCTCAGAAGTGTTTGCATAGGTATTTTATAAGCCAAGTAGACTTCACTTTTTCAGCAGGTAGATATTAAATGTTGGAGGCTTGATACAGAAGAAAGAGGCAACTGGGAACATGTTTTTTGGGAGTGTAATCAGTTGGCAGATTTAAAAAATTTCCTACAGAGTACTTGGTCAGAAATACCAGGGGAGCAAATGGCTGTGACTAAGAAAATGGATTCCTTTGACGTGGGACATAGGATCTGAATTGCCTGGACTTTAAGGCCTTAAGTTTAAATCTGCTGGCTGCCAAAAAAAGCAATCTTAACTAGAAAATGGAAATCAAAATTTAAACCAGAAGTATTGAATATTTTGATAGACATAAGAAATGGAGGAGAGATCTTTAGAAAAGGGATGTAGCAAATTACATGCAAATGTACTTTATACAAGTACAGTAGCAATACATTTTAAGGAATATCATAATCGGGATTCAAGTTTATTGAAGTTTTATCATGTTTGCCTGCCAGTATTCTGCAATAAGTATACCAGACTTATTACTGAAAAAAGAAACATTAGATAATTTACAATCAAAACGTGAAATGATTTTTGTGAGTTATATTATTATAGGTGTAAATTTGATTTACTTGGTGGTTTAGGTTTTCCAAGTATCTATATTTGGAAATTTAACAGGTAAATATTAAATTAGTTGTGAATTAGCTGCATTTTATACTAATAGACTTGTTGTTTAACAGACCCTTGGAAGACTGACAACCTAATAGCCAGCTCTTTTTCTCATCTAATACTGCATAAAGGGTGAGTTTCAACTTTTTTTGTCTTATTTGGCATTTCTTAAAGTAGTAGAAAGGATGAAAGACAAAAGTGTCCCCTGTAGTCACACATCTAGTATGCCCTGTATTGGCTCATGTTTTAAAGAAAAAAACATGAGCCATATCACTCTTAAATGACTCACCAAAGCCTGCTGCTGTGTATGCAGCATCAGAACACTCAAAGTGATGTTAAAACCTGGAGTGGGAGATGTCATAAGGCTGTCCACTCGAGTCTCAACTACAGAGTCAGAGACATCTGTCAAACCTGTTGCAGTGCCAAATCCACAACACAGAAATAGCACCAACATGTGAGAGAGACATGGTTAAGGGAGCCAAGACTTGAGTCTTGGACACCATTTACCTAGCAGCAATGAGAAAATGTGTTCTGGTCTCTGTAACCAGTGCTGAATGTTAAAAGACCACCTTATGATGCTTTGGGAGGCCGTCACTTCACTATGTCAGGAGTTTATGACTAGTTTTACAGTAACAAGGACAGGTTTACACTTGATAAAAAAATATGAGAGTTGATTTTAGTATTTAGAGGACACACATTCTTAGTAACAAAAGGAGCTGAATATTGGCGAGATAGCTTCACTGCTGCAGTGGGATAAAACTGTAAGACCCAGCTGACCACAGTGATTAATGGCTCTAGTGTTTGTGGGGCTGGCAAAGAAAGGATATTCAAATGCCTATCCTGGGTTAGAGGGGTAGTCTTGTTCATGAGGTACCACGATATCCATGGAAGATGGGTGGCAAATATAAAACTGATCTGACGCATGCTTGTAGCTCACCAAGTCATTTCACTGCAGTGTTCACTGCAGGTACTCAGAAGTGTGCACTGCATGAGGACCCTGTGGTGACAAGTGACACATCCTCTGCCCAAATGGGATTAGGCTAAAAACAGAAAACAGCTGATTGATACCTGTTTAATGCTCTTGTGGCAGCCTCTCCCACAAGGAATGAATGGACTAGCCAGGAAAAAAAATGAACAGATGGCTGATGGACAACGCAGGAGAAAATGCACAGAAAAGGGGAAAAAAAAGTAAAAATATTCATAGCCACAATGACTCAAAAGTCCTAATCTTTCTTCCCCGGGTAACTGTTCAATGAGAAGGCAGATGAGCAAAGGGCCAGTACACAGGTGACACAATAAGTCTGAGCGTTTTCCCAAAGGAATGGTTAATCTGGGGAGAAAGCCCTCTATATCTCTGTCCTAAAAACAAGAATACCTTGGCCTTCAGAATCCTCATCTCAGAGGAACATTGAAAGAAACAATGCCATGTTCTCATCTCCAACAGGAGGTTATCCAGAGCGTACTCTTCACTTTAACCAAAGAAAAATGGTAGGTGATGGGCTCTAACAATTACTGCAGTGCATGCATTGGTGGTGCTTTCTTACAAAAAGCTTGCATTGGGCCCTGCTCAGTAAATGTGTGATCCCACACTCACCAGGACAGATGTTACCAGACATCAACAGCACAATACACTTCTAGGACATCCCCAATGGACCACCTACAGTGAGAGGAACCATGATATCTTAAGTTTCTAGCCAGCAAGCCATTTGTAAACTGTAGGATGGAAGAAAGGAACAGACTTCCTACACCCAAATTTGATCACAAAGACACTCCAGGGAAAGGAAGCAGTTTACTCCATGTAAGTTGAATGGACATGATCAGCCTTTTGATCCACCTTGGGAAAAGGAGCTGTGACATCCTGGAAACCCTTACTCAAGTTGATTGACATGAGTACATCTCTTTTTGCCTTTCTCACACTGAATTTTGCTGCAAGACTGATCCCTTGATAGCTGGCAAAATATGTGTCAGGTGCCAATCTTAGGTACTGATTTATTGGGGTAAGCTTCCCTAGATGCTGAGGCTTCTGAATACATTAACTTTTCCTGTCTGTCCAATACAGACCCATGACCACACAAAGAACTCTTTTGTCAGTCCCTGCAATGGCTACTTTCAGCAGCTGCTTTCTTCCTACTGGTGAGAAAAGCACTTGAGCTTCTCTTACCTCCTAAGAGTGTCTAGATTTATATTATGGTATATAAAACAGTTCTGCAAGTTAAACAGCTCTCCCAAACAGCACAAAAAGTTCCAGTGCAAGTCCTGGTTTGTGACGTGAGCAGCATTTAAAAGGAATGCACTTTAAGTAGCAAAAGCAGGAACTTTGGATGGTGCAAGTGGAAGGAAAACGCAAAGAAACGGACAATGGTGCTGCCTTCTTTGTCAGGGTATAATTTAAGAGTGTGACAAGCAGGACACCCCCCCCCCCCTAAACAAGGAAGGAAGTTGCAGAAAGTTCAGAGATATGCTGAAGCGGGATCAAAAGAAAAAATCTTAAAAATTAGCTACTACAAATGGCTTCTTGAAATCAGAGATCTGGTTTCCATACATTGCATTTTTTTATATTGGCAACTACATTTAGGGTTGAAAATTTTGATTTCACGGATGGCATTTGTCTTCTTACATGTACAGAAAGATGAACATAGACACTGCCACAACAAAAGAATAACATTTTATGAACAGCATCCATAAAGAGAATAACAACTCTCCAAGCTGCTACTATCTATGTATTCCTCTTTCTCTCATACTTTACTGTTATCCTGTATGATTCAATTGCAAAAAAAAAAAAAAAAAAAACACTTTACTCCTATGTTGCTTTTTTATATTTACTACTACTTTTAAAAAATGCTGCCATTTTTCTGCTTATATATTCGTATAATGAATAAAGGTAATCTGCATACTTTTAAAAAATGCTCTTGCAGTCATCGAGCTGTTTGGTATTTTCTACTTATACAATATCTGTATAATGACTAAATGTAATCTGTATATACCTGAGCTTTTCTCCCTGGGCCTCTGCTGAAAAAGGGCTTCGGCTTAGTCAGACATTCCTGGTCAACAAATGTAAAATAAATTAAATTAAATTAAAAGGCCCTTGCCCTGATAGGCTTAAACCAATACAGATCTACGAAATAAAAAACATGTAAATACATGCTACACTTTTTGATGACACATAACTATAGCAGGAAGGAAGGGAGGATTTGGATGGTGATTCACTACATTTGCAATACAGTTTGTCTTTCCCCTGGAACACATCTCATTAGAATGAGCATGCAGGGCACCCAGTGCAGAATCCCATATAAAGGTACAATGAGTTTGCCTTACCCTTTCACTGCAGATTTAACCTGCAGATCTGGAAATAAACGGAAAAGGAAGGAAGCAATGATTACAAATAACCCCACCCTAGCCTGAAAGTGCTCCACAGCAAAAGGGACAGAGGGAGTGAAGGTAAAGTAGGACAACAGTGGATACACCCAAACATCTATTAAGAGTAATTTTACCACACTGCTGCATTACGGTCTTCATCTGCATCACTGGTACAGTCATAAGTACACCAATTATTTGTAAACTGCGTAAGCCCACTGGAAAGTGTGTTCAGGAGTGTCTCAGGAGCAATGTCTGTTTGCGACTTGCTCAGAGTTGCATAGCAAGCAAATTGAGACTGAGTCAATCCTAGGACTGCTGCAGGGTCTAGTTTTAGCAGCATATAGTCTTAAACCTCTGCACCAGACTGCAAAGATTCCCAAGCCTGAACCCCCCCCCCCAACATAAAGATAAGGGAAACTGGTTAGGCTCCAGTAGGAGGCAGGAGAATGCCACCAAGAAAGCTCAAGTCAAATCCAGCCCTGACGTCTAGCCTGCAGTGGTTTGAGAATGCCTAGACAGAGGACTAAAAATGCCCTGAATAATCCCCCCCCCCCCACCATCTCCTTAGTACTGTATGCTCTAATGAGCCCTGGCAAAAACTTGTCACTGTGCTTGTAGCAAACCTTTTGAATAAAGTTTGCTTTGTGACTGGCAAACCTCTCTCTTTAGCATGAGAAAGATTTTTCTAATCTCGATTTACTTAACCGCAATTTGATAAATGGGTAGGTAGGATGGTCCAGAGAATTTTTTCCGCCAAGATCCTTGCTTTTATCCAAGTAAAATTTTAATTATATGTGCACAACAGATTGCAAAATAATTTCCATTCTGTTTTGTTTTCCTCAAATATTTTATTTTCAATAAAAATAACATTTACATATTTTTAAATATATAAAATATATACAATATTTAATGTAAACTATATACAATATTTACAACAGCCTGACTTTCAATTATATACACTATGTTATATACACTTAATGTTATTAAATATAGAATTAACAGATCAGTTATCAGCGATACAATATTGATTATTGCAGAGTGCCCAACAAAGATATAACTTTCTTCCAAGGATTATTTACCAATGGCCTGGGATAGATTCGTAGTTCTTTGATTTTTATTTCCATCAATGCAGTTGTTTTCAGTAAAGTGTAGAATTCTTCCAAGGTCGGGGGTGTATTTGAATTCCACCTTCTGGTTACGCATTTCCTAGATACCAGTATTGTCCATAACAAATACATATTTGTCTTATTCAGGTAGGAACCTTCATTTACATTTAGTATAATCAATACTTTAGTTAAGGTAAAGGATTCATTAAATAAAGCTTGTAAAAAATGATCGATTCCATTCCAATATGACAATTTTATTACATTCATAAAAAATATGAATCCAGTCTGCTTTATTTGACTTTTCACGCCTCCAGCAAAAACATTTGTAGTAGTACTGATCTTTTTAATTCTATCTGGTGTTAAAAATGCTCCAAGTATTTCCAGTTAAATATTTTCCAGTACTGTGTGTTAGAGGTGTAATTAACTGATAGTAAGATGTTAGTTTTAATTTCTTCTGTTAACTGCAATGACTGTCCTTTTGTTAAGAACTGCTAGTATGATGGTTTGGAAATTGTTTTACATGTTATTAACGATTTATATAGATTTGAAATGGAATTTTTCTTTTCACAACTATTATATATAAATTCATACAGAAAACTTATTAGATTTGGAATATCTTTAAATGAGGAATTATTAATCTGCATAAATCTTGAGTGTACATAGTCCTGTGTTGGAATATTGTAAGCAGTTTTTATCATATGTATATCTGAAACATTTAATTTATTTACACATTGAAACCAACATAAGAATCCATTTTGTTCCCAGGAGGTTATTGTTTCCCTATATATTTTGAGAGGAAAGTTTTTAGTGATGGTAAATGGGGTTAAAAGTTCAAACCAGAGTTTTAGATATATGTTTGCATTGATAAGTTTCCTAAAGGAATTGATGTAATGATTAATCATTGTTGTTTTAGAAGGTTTTGTTATATTATATTGCATACTTCTGCATAGTATTTACCAGGGTTTGATTTGTCTACTATTAAAACATTTTTAACAGATTAAATTCATTTGTTAATATAGCCGTTAATTCTTTCCAGTTGGCAAAATAATTTGAGTTTATCCAGTCTATTGTAGTTTTAAGCACAGATGCTTTTATATATGTTTCTATTTCTGGGAAGTTCAATCCTCCATGTTTCCAGGGTTTAATGTGATGAGTTAGAGCTACTCTATTCTTTTTGAGGTACCATAAAAATTTTATTAAACATTAGTTTATTTCTTTAAGAATGTATCTTTCAGGAATTAACTGTATTGCTAATGCTACATATAGTATTTTGGCAATAAGACCATCTTTATTAATTGCAATCTGTCTTCAAAAGTTAATATAATTTTGTTCCACTTTTCTGTTTTGAGTAAAAATGAGCAAGCAGCTGCATGGCTTGGTTCAAAGAAACTTTTAACAATATTTTTGGTGCAAAAGAGGCGTTAGTCCACAACGTTATTCTATTTTTTATCAACCTTTTATTAATTTTAAAACATAAAAAAAAAATGTGTGTTCTGCTCACAACAGAGTCTGGAGTTCTCATACTTTTCTGGCTGATGTAATAGGTGCTAGAAACACAGCCCTGGAGATCAGGAATTTTTCCCCTATGCTTATTGTTGCTGTGTCTAATGAGAATTAGGCCTTCCCCTATCAGGCAGACCTATTCATTCCCCTTATCCTAGGCATTCTCCAGAGTGTTTCACAGCTGGCTGGGGGAAGTTGTCAGACAATCTCAGCAGTGTTTCCCCTCATTTATTAGTATCCTGACAATGTCAGGTTTAGTATAGCCATAATTCCATCACTGAACATGGGAACAAGTCACCACTGAAGCCACAACATCTTCTCTGTGCAAGTGCACACTTCCTTGCACCCATAATGAGGATACATGTTTCACTGATTGCTGCAAGAATACATGCCCCTGGGGCATTTTTGTATTCCACCTCTCCTCTGAGGGACTGTGGTTTTGGATGGTCTCAACCCATTCTTTCCACCCGAATGACAGGCACATCCTCGTTTCTCCCCATCAGTTACAGGAAACTCCTGAGCTGCTAATCCAACTCAGGTTATCTAGGCTATCTCACTCAGGGGTTTACCCCCCCATACCAGTGGAGATTTGCTTCTAGATTAAATTTTAAATGCTGCTCTTTCAAAATGGGGTCAAAGTTATTTTTTCGGACAAAATCTCACTCTTCTCTGGTGGTCTGATATGCAGAATGCATTTTAGACACTTCTTTCTCTGGATGTGTAGACATTCATTGTCTAGACATGACATTCAGGATGGTCAAGTGCCAGACTCCAGGATTACACTCCTTCCATGGATGATGGGTATTCTGGTCTTCAGATTGAGGCATGGGTTCTAATCCTACTTCTGACAACTATGTGGTGGTGGTGAAATTATGGCACCTATGTCTCTAATGGACAGAGGTAACCTGTAAATTTTTTATCTCCCAGGCCCACATTTACACTTATCAAGGGTATCAGAACTCGTCAGACTGAGATGCATGGCTAGGCTTAAAAAGGCCCTTGTGGTCGTTAGCCTAGTAAATGCCTATGAACCTAATGGTGGGGGGTCCAAAGACAGGCAAAAACAGGTGACAAGTGCACCTTGAGAGAGGCAAACATTAAGACACCGCAGAATCAAGGACATCTCTGCCAGTTTTAGATCCTGGATCTTCCTTTGGCACCACAGGAAAAACTTCTTTGATCTGGGTAGGCAGGATTTAGTAACACCTTCATTAAATTACCATTTACGACATAGGCAAACATATATGACCACAAAATAAGATAAACAGTGTTAACATTTTTTTTCCATTTACATACTTTACAAAAAAGATATACGATTTCTAATGATCGGTCCAACATTAAACAAACTGCTGAATTCCCACCCTCTCTTGAGCCTTCTGCATGTACTGTTCCCACAAATTCCATTTATTTCTAGGTAATTTGTTCCCTCCCTTTTCGGAAAATCCCTCTTCCAGTTTTTCTTTTATAATATGCAATACTTCAAAAATACAGTTGGTTTAGACTTTGATTTCCTTCTTCTAATAAATGCTTTTTCAGCAGCCGCCATAATTAGACTTAATGCTTTACGATGTCTAGGCAATTTAGATCCAGTGTCCCAGCTCAAAAAAAAAAAAATTCATATCCTTAGTTACCAGCCATTTACTCACTCAAGATTTCTGACACGAGTACTCTGTGGGAAGTTTTTAAAAGTCATTACACTTCCGAAACACACCTTCCCAATTACTTTCTTCTCCATTTTACACTTAAATTTGCTATGGACCACGGAAAAATTTTAAGTCGTCTGCTTGCAATATAAAACCACCCATGCAAACACTTCCAAGGAAAGATCCGAAATCTTCTGGACTTTATTGCATACGTATGAATGATACATATGCACCCCCACTGGTCTCTTGCAAATTGCTTTTCTGGTATCTCTTCCCAATCTTTTCTAACCTCTGATTAATTCTTATAGTTCTGTAATATTTCATATGCCCTGCTAATTATCCCTTTTGTAAAAGCATCTTCTGCTATAGATGCCACTAAAAACCACACCACAGCAGGTCTTTCACTTAAGATTCCCCTATTCCTTTCGTTTTCCCTACATTCAGATATCAATTCTTCACAGGATGGCAGTCTCTAGCCTTTAGTCCAAATGTTTTCTTGGCATCATCCCTCTTTATTACCTTTCCATGTCCAGTCATTTGCTCCCAAATACCTTGGTTAGTTTGCCAGTTTTCTCCAATAAAGTCCAGGCCCCTCTTGATTATTTTCTGTATCCGTATTCCCGCTTGCAGCCATCCCTATTGACAAAATCTCCTTTTTCCACTCCTGTGCTGACTTCGTTCTTAGAATATTTTTAACTATTTTGTCAAAATGATATCATTTATGGTTAGTGTTCTCCTTAAGGATCTGTATCAAAAATTCCTCTCTCGATTTCTTGAACTTCTCCCACTTCAACATCAACCCTTTTAATTTTGAACCTTCGGCTTTGTATTATATGTATATATATATATATATATATATATATATATATATATATATATATATATATATATATATATATCTATATCTATATATATGTGTGTGTGTGTGTGTGTATAGTGTGTATATATATATATATATATATATATATATATATATATAGTTAATATAGCTAAGCCTTAACTGTGTAGCTCAAATATCCCTTCAAATCAAGTACTCCTAAATCACCTTGTTTTACTGGAAAGATCAACTTATCACACTTAACTCTTGCCCTCTTCCCATCTCAGATAAATTCCTTCAACTCTCCATTAATTATTGTTTACGACGTCTCTTCTGGTTAATAAAAATATGCCTGACCCGTACATAAAACTAAAGGGATGGAAAACATTTTCATTGCTTTTGTCTTACTATCCACCATCCATAAACAACAGCTTTCAATTTTTGAATGATCTTTTGTTTAGTCTCTTCCTACATATCCTTAGCCGCCATAACAAAAACATTTTAATCCATACTCAAATACTTCATCTTATTCCCCATAAATATTGGTATTGCTGAACCAATTTGTGTGTACATAATTTACAGCTATATTGTTTGTTTTATCTTTATTCATTTTAATTCCCAAAAAGATATGAAACTTTCTCAAAATATTCCAAAACACTGAGATGTCCCTTTTCTGGATTTTTCAGGAACAAAATATCATTATCTGCAAGTAAAAGCAACTTTTCTCTATTATCATACCAAGGCCCTCTATTCAACCTTACCAGCCAATCAGTAAAACAGTTCGCTGTACCTATTCCAGGCATATCCAAAGGGCAGTTTCAGGTGTACTCTCTGGTCCAAATGGTGAATCTGGGCATTTTCAGGCAATGTTACAACTGCCTCATGTACACAGACAACCCTCTCCTCCTACCACCAAACACTAACACATGCAAAAGATGCAATTATACATCCAAACTGGAGGCTAAGCGCTCTCAACCCAAGACTGAACCAGGCAGTCAAGCGGAGAAGGGAATTACTTGCATCACACCACCAGTCTCACATAGACCTATGAAACCAGCACTGGCAAAAACACACATAAATGCACGAAAACATACTCGGAGGCTCTAAATAAAAAATCTGCAAAAGCAACAGAGACCTCCAAAGCAGACATCCAAGCAACCTCCACCTCCACCCCCACCCCCCCAAACACAAACCATGAAAAACATACTTCACAAAACCAGTGTGCCACTCAATCACAGCCCCTAGGGCAAAATAACATACCCAACACACCAGTAATAGGTGACTCTAGAGACTCGCATAGACCTACCACGACAGCAAACCTAACACAAACACACAAAAACATACTCGGAGGCTCTAAATAAAAATCTGCCTAAGCAGCAGAGACCTCCAAAGCACACCCCTAAGCAACCACTACCCCAAAACAAAACACGTGCACCACATAGCTCACAAAGCCACTGTGCCGAACAGTCACAGCCCTTAAGGCTAAACAACACACCTGATACACTTGTAATAGGTGACTCTTATCGTCAGGCACACTGACGTCCCGCTCACCAGGCTGAACAAGGAGAAGGTCATGGTGAGCTGCCTGTCGGGCGCTAGGATCCGCCACATAACACAAGCACTCAGTTCACTCCAAGGCAAGTACAAATATGACTCAGTCATTGTCTATGCTGGTGTGAATGACCCGAGACGTACCTCCCTGGACAACATGAAAAGAGACATAGAGGAGCTCTCTGAGCATGTAGCCCAGGCCGGTATGACCCTGACCTTGAGTAGCATCTTACCCTCACCAAGAATGATGCCACAATATGAAGACAAGATGATCAATTTCAACAATTGGCTTAAGTATTGGTGTCATTCAAAGGGGATCCAATGCCTGTCAGCCTGGGATGACATGCTCGACAAGCCACAATGCTTCGCTAGGGACGACTTGCACCTGTCACCCCTGGGCTTTCGGATATTGGCAAATGCTCTTGCCATTACCATAGTGCCTTTTTTAGGCAAGGCTCAAAAGACAAACCCACCTCCATAGGTATCACAAGGGATAAGAAACTAAGAGTAATGCTACTCAACGCCAGAAGTCTAAACCTCAAGATGCATGCACTCGAAACTCTCCTTAGCATGGAGAACATCGATATCTGTGCAGTAACAGAAACCTGGTTCAAGGCTCCCGAGAGCACCCCAGCACTACCAGGTTATACCTCATACCATGCTTTTCGGCCCCAAAACTTGGACCGAACCACAAAAAGAGGGGGAGTATCAATATTCGTCAAAGATACCCACACCTCCAGGTTGGTGGCACAGCACGAAGCATCAGAGACTATCCATGTGCAACTAACAGTGGGTAAAACTGCCTTCCAGTTTATAGCTTGCTACAGACCCTGGGAGCTATCGCCCTATAAGCCTGACTAGCTTGGTCTCCAAGGCTATGGAGTGCATCATCATGGATCTCATTAACAGAGACATTGGGAACCTCCAAACACTGGACCCTACTCAGTTCAGCTTTGTTAAGGGCAGATCATGCCTCCTAAACCTGGTGGACTTCTTTGAGACAGTTACTAAGGCTATAGATGAGGGAAAGGTGGTCCACACAGCCTACCTACACCTTGCAAAGACCTTCAACACCATTCCCCATTCAGGTATTATAGACAAGCTCACAAGCCTGAACATAAACCCCCTACATCACGAGATGGGTTGCCAACGGGCTTACAGACAGAACCCACATGGTAAGAGATGCAAGAGCTACATCTGACTCTAAACCAGTTACAAGTGGCATTCCCCTGGGCTCAGTCCTAGGACCTCTCCTGTTTGGCATATACTTCTCAGAGGTACAGGCAAACACAGGAGGACTATGGCTAACCAAGTTCGCAGATGACTGCAAACTAGGGGCATTAACTGACTCTCTGGCTGACACAAACATCCTCCAAAAGGGTCTCACTGTGACAGATACCTGGTGTCAAAACCATAGCCTCAAGCTAAATGCCAAAAAGTGCATAGTCATCCCCTCTGGAAAAAAACAAAGTACTCACAAACTACCACATAGGTTTTAGCCCCCTAAATACGGAAGATGTAATAAGGAATCTGGGGACCCAAGTAGATAGTAACCTCTCCTTTGATAATCACATTGCCAAAGTGGTTAGAAAATCCTTCTATGTGGCCCACCTAATCACAAAAGGGTTTGCATTCAGATCAAAAGGGGTCATTGTGCCTCTCTACGCATCACTCATCAGACCCATCATAGAGTACAATGCCCCATTTGAGAAGTACCTTGCAAGTCACCTGCAACAGCTGGTAACACCACAGAAATACCTCACCAAGAGAATCAATGGTCTCAAACAGATGCCCTATGCAGCTCGACTGAAGAAAACTCCAGCTGTACTCGGTTGCAAACCGCCTACTCAGAGGTGATCTCTGCCTGACATACAAGGCCATGTCCAACCCAGAATTGATGGACATGCTCCACCTAAAGAAAACCTTATCCCCTCGAGCCACACACTCTAGGGATCTAAACGTCACCATAACCATAAATAGGATGTGCTGGAGGGATAGATTCCTGTCCCAGAGACTTCCCATGCTTTGGAACAAGATTAAAATCTACATTAGGCAGAGCTTTTCGCTAACACTCAATAGAAACCTTGACGAGTGGATGGGAAACAGAAATTTTACCCCAGGGATCACTTCAATGGCTCTGCTGGACAGAGGCACAGAGAAAGTACAGTTGTGTACATCTACCATAAATGTAGACGTTCGAGTGTCTTCACTATTGCAGTCATAACTGTAGGGTGATCCTGCCGGCAGGCAGCCCGAGGTCGGCCAGAATCACAAAGTCTGGGTCCGGCGTCAGCTGCACAAGCTAGTACCCTGACGTCAGTACGCTCTGGTACATAGCCCTCAGCCGACGCCATCTTCTCCAGCCTTTCTTGCCCCAGATGTCAGAAATCCCCAATAAACAAAAAATGAGTCCCACAAGGAAACACAAACACACCATAAAGTGAAACAAGAGGGGATAGGAGGGAGGGAAACACCGACTGCAACAGTGAAGACACTCGAACATCTACATTTATGGTAGGTGTACACAACTGTACTATGTTCTTCGTGTTTCACTGTTGCAGTCATAACTGTAGGGTGGAATCCCAAAGCAGTGAAGAAAGGGAGGAGGCTAAATAGAAGAAGGGGCAGCAAGAAGGCCCTGCAAAACAGCAGAAGCAAAACCTGCCCTGGTCTTAGAATACAAAGGGAGATTGTAGTGCTTGGAAAAGGTATGCACTGAACTCCAAGTGGCAGCTTCCAAGATATCCTTGGTAGGGACTCCTCTAAGAAAAGCAGTAGAAGTAGCAGCTGCTCTAGTAGAATGACTTCTCACAGTACCTGGAAACTGTTTCCCATGATGAGTGTAACAAAATCTTATTCCATAAGCAATCCATTTGGAAATAGTTTGTTTGGAAATAGCCTTTCCAAGAGAACTGGAGGCAAAAGAGACAAACAATTGGTTAGATTTTCTTAACTCTTTAGTCTTGTCCAAGTAAAATTGTAACTGTCTGTGTATGTCTAATGAATGCAAAATCCTTTCCCCTTTATTTTGAGGATTAGGAAAGAAGGTAGGAAGGTGAATTGTCTGATTTAAAGCAACTTTTGAAATCACCTTAGGCATGAAAGTAGGATTGGTCCTCAAGGATACTCTGTCAAGATGGAAAATTAGGTATGGCTCCACAGCCATAAGAGCTTGCAACTCTGAAACCCTTCTGTCAGAAGTCAATGCTAACAAAAGAACTGTCTTCCAGGATAAAAATTTAATATCAGAAGCTGCAGCAGGCTCAAAAGGAGGCAAAGTGAGTTTTTCCAAAACATAGTTAAGATCCCAGGCAGGGACAGGAGGGGTCCTGGGAGGCCTCAAATTCTTAGCTCCTCTCAAGAATTGTCTCACCAATGGATGAGAAAAAAACAGGAGGGTCAGAATTAAAATGAGCAGATATAGCAGAAGCATGAATCTTAATGGAAGAAAAGGAAAGGCCTTTAGACAAAAGGTCTGAAAGGTAAAGCAAAATAAACGAGAGATCAGGCACAAAAGGATTAGAGCCACGGTCCTGCATCCAAATACAAAACCTTTTCCATTTAGAGGCATAGGATTTCCTAGTGCTAGGCCGTCTGGCTTCTAGAAGAACATCCAAAACTTGTTTGGGGAGCTTAGAAGAAATCAAATTTCCTTGAAGAGCCAAGCTGCCAGGCAAAGGGTCTTGAGATGAGGGTGTAGCATCTGACCCTGATGCTGGGACAGAAGAGAAGGGTACAGAGGAAGGATCCAAGGAGGTTCCAAGCACAGATGTTGTAAGGTCGGATACCAAAACTGTCGAGGCCAATTTGGAGCAATCAAGATGAAGAACTTGGGCTTGTCCTGTTTTATCTTCAGTAATATCCGGGGAAGAAGAGGAAGAGGAGGGAAGGCATATCCCAAAAGGTTCCTCCAACTGAATGACAGGGCATCCACTTTCCAAGCTGTTTTGTGGAAGGACCTGGTGCAAAAGAGAGGCAGCTGATGATTGAGATGGGATGCAAACAGATCTATCTGGGGACACCCCCAAACTGCAGTTATCCTGTTGAATAAGTTGGTGTCTAGCATCCATTCGTGAGGATCCAGAATGTTTCTGCTTAGGCTGTCTGCTAAGAGATTCTGCTTTCCTGGAATGAATTGAGCCTGAAGATGCAGATTCAGACTTAGAGCTATGTCCCATAAAGTCATAGCTAGTCTGCAAAGGGGGTATGAATGAGCCCCCCCCGCTTGTTTATGTACCACATGACTGTGGTGTTGTCTGTATGAATTAGAAGAGGCCCTGGTTGCAAAAGGGTCTTGAAGGCTAGAAGAGCATTTTGAACTGCCAACATTTCCTTCAGATTGATATGCCAGTGAAGGTGATTCTTTGTCCAGGTCCCCTGCTGGCAATTGTTTAGAAAATGTGCTCCCCAAGCATAATCCGAGGCGTCCGTGGTTATGATTTGAGAAGGTTGAGGTAGACGAAAAGGCTTCCATTAGTTTAAAGCGCACACCCTGGACCACCAAAGGAACTCCTTCTGGAGGCAGGGGATCAGAGGAATCAAAGTGTCCAGATTTTGGTAATGCTGTGACCATACACCTTTCAGGTACCATTGAAGCTTTCTCATATGAAGCCTTGCATTTGGAATTAACAGAATGCATGAAGCCATATAGCCCAGTGCCTGCAGGAATTTCCTTGCAGTGAGCTGAGTTAAGGTTGCCAAGGTTTTGAAAATTGAAGCCAGCTGTATTTGTTTTTCTGGAGTAAGGAAGGCCCTTTGTAAGTTTGTATTTAGGAGGGCTCCCAAAAATATCATTTGTTGAGAAGGAATCAGTTGTGACTTTTTTATGTTCACTGAAAATCCCAGGAGGAGGAAGAGACGTTGAACAAAATCCAGATGTTGAAGTAAAAGGTCCTTGCTGTCTGCCTGGATAAGGCAGTCGTCCAAATAGGGGTAAATCTGAATCCCCTGAAGTCTGCAATAAGCCACTACTGGTGCCAGGCACTTGGTGAAAACCCTGGGCGCAGTAGATAAACCAAAGGGCAATACAGAGAATTGAAAGTGCCTCGAACCTGCTTTGAATCTGAGGAATTTCCTGCGTTCCTGCCTGATGGGAATGTGTAAGTAGGCCTCCTTTAAATCCAATGTCACCATCCAAGCGTCCTGGGAGAGTACTGGAAGCAGTTGCTGTAGAGTAAGCATTTTGAATTTTGGAATTTCCAAAAAGGTGTTTAACACTGAAAGGTCCAGAATAGGTCTCCATGAGTTTTGTTTTCTTGGAACCAGAAATAGTCTTGAGTAAAAGCCTTTTCCCATCTCTGAGAAAGGAACAGGCTCTATGGCTCTCATGGCCAGTAGAGCATCCACTTGATTTAAGGCCTCTGCCCATTGATGTTTTGGCAGATCTGGCCAACCGATAACCCTTGGCAGAGTATGAAAATGGAACTTGTAGCCTCTTAAAATCACGTCCAATACCCATTTGTCCTGGGTAATATGAGTCCAATTTCTGTAAAATAGAGAAAGCTTTCCTCCGAGAGGGGCATCCAGGTAAGGGGGTCCTGAAGCCCAACCGAGAGAGTCATTGAGCCTGCTTCCTTTGAGATTGGGATCTGTCTTCTCCCCTTCTAGGTGAAGAAGCAGTCCATTGTCTGGATCTGTAAGAGGCCTGAGCTTGACCACGACCTCTGGAGCGTCTATATCTTCCCCTTTGAGGCCTGTCAGACGTGGGAAAGGACCAATTTTTGGAGGGCCAATTCCTGGAAAATCTAGGAGGCTGAACTTGTAAGAAATCTTTCACAGTCTGCATAGATTTTGCCTTTTCTTCCATCTTTTTAATAACTTCTTCCGCCTTGGATCCAAATAAAACATCATGCTGAACAGGGGCATCTAAAAGTTTAGCCTTAACCTGTTCCGGCAAACTTTGTTCACGAAGCCAGGCATGTCTCCTAATAACAGTACCAGAGGCTGCGGCCCTGCAAGAAGCTTCCAAAGCATCAAAACCACAATGCAAACTATGCTTGTTTACTTGTTCAGTTGCATGTAATACATCCTGCAATTCCTTATCCTCTGCACATGCTGGAAAGGTAGCAAGCTTTTGCTTCAAACCAGACAAAAGAAATTGCTGATACTAAACATATGAAACTGGCAATTTAAAGCCCTAATAGCAAGGGTAGCAGAAGTATACACCTTTTTACCCCACCTGTCTAAGGCACGAGAATCCTTCTCGGAGGGAATAGGAGTTTTGGAAGAAGCAACCTTAGCAGCCTTAGTACCCTGAGAAATAGTTTAGGATCCGCAGAAGGGTTCTTGAATAAGAATAAATGAGAATCAGGGACCCTGTAAAATCTATCAGGCTTAGAAGGAGCAGGGGGCATGGAATCAGGATTCAAATTAGCCTCAGAAAAGGCATCATCCACAATATCAAGAACAGGAGGAATAGCTAAAGGCATCATCCACAATATCAAGAACAGGAGGAATAGCCAAAGGCATCATCCACAATATCAAGAACAGGAGGAATAGCTAAAGGTCTGTGTTGAGGAAGAAGGAGGAATTCCCTAAGCCTCTTCTTGGAAGCAGAATAATCCTGACCTTCCCAATGAAAATGTTCCCTCATCTCATGTAAGGTCTCCCCAAAAGAGAAATCCTCAGGCGGAGAAGCAGAGGGCAGGGAATCCTCTGCATCCGAATCCTCATAAGGAGGAAAGGAAAATTCTTGATCAGAGGAAGAAACAGAAGATACAGAAGCCTGGTCAGAGGAATCCAAAGGAACATCCTGTCGAGGCCTTTTCTCTGGAGGGGGGTGAGAACCCCTAATCATTGTAAGCAAATCTTCAGCCATCCTTAGCAATTGCTTCTGTGTCTTGGGAGTAGCTTCAGAAGTAGCTGGAGCAGAAACTTTAGGTTTAACTGGAGTCTTGGACTTTGCCTTTGTCTTTGAAATGGTGATGTGAGTAGGCCTGAATACCCCCTCAGAAGCCAGTACCTGCACAGCGGTTCCAGACCCATCTAAGGGAGCGACGTCCGAAGGTCCTGCAGCAGACAAAACAATAGGCCTTGATGGCTCCCCATGGGAGTCCGTATCGGCCATCGGTTCAGAAGTGGCGGACGACAGCGGCTGCAAAAGCACCTCACTGACGACAGCCGAACCGGACGCTGGCTCCATCTGCGACGAATCCTGTTTGGACCTCGGAGGCCTGTCCTTGTCTTTGCACTTCTATTGAATTCCGGTAGAATCCGACGACATTCTATAATTGAAGCGTCTGCCAAAGTAATTTAAAGCCCAGTCGTACCGACGCTTAATAGTGCGAGAATTGAACCTGGCACAGAACTGACAACAAGAAACGTCGTGGTCAGGGCCTAAGCAAGGTAGACAGTAAGAGTGGAAATCTTTATGAGGTATCTGTTTTCCACACGCTATACAATTATTAACTTTTTCTGTCATCGGAGGTACCAGAAAAAGATTCCCCAACAGGGTACTTAGCTTTGAGAAGAGAAGTAAGAACTTCGGACCGACAGCAATCAAAAATGTAGATCGAAAATCGCCAACCAACGACTTGCGAGCTGCTTTCCACCGCACGGCAAGAAAGACTAGAGAAGATGGCGTCGGCTGAGGGCTATGTACCAGAGCGTGCTGACATCAGGGTACTAGCTTGTGCAGCCGACGCCGGACCCAGACTTTGTGATTCTGGCCGACCTCGGGCTGCCTGCCGGCAGGATCACCCTACAGTTATGACTGCAACAGTGAAACACGAAGAACATCTAATCTAAGGTGGTGGCGAAAGCCAACACATTCCGGCTAGGCTTATAAATGCCTTCGGGCAGGTAGCCTAGTACCTACCTAGGAACCAAATGATATCCTTGCATTTTAGAATCCCCATTTTCTTTGCCAGTGGCTCTAAATATAAAGCAAATAAAGGGCAAAGAAGGGGAAATAGAACACCCCTGTCTCGATCCTCTGTTCAAATTTATCACAGAGGAACCTTCTCACTTAAATTACTGCCTGTGATCCTTCATTTATCCTCTTTATTAACCTTCTTATTGTATATGGGAATGCAAATGCTTCCATTGCCATACTCATAAAATCCCAATTTACTCTGCTGAATGCATTCTCTGCATCAACACCCAACAGCAACTATAGCATTTTCTTGCATTCGTCTTCCCTCAGCATCATCATTGTTCTGTTAACATTGTCAAATGTTTGTCTCTCTTCCAAAAAACACAATAATGCACATCCATCAATTCTGGCAACACCTTTAACATTCTTTTAGCTAGTATAGACAAACACTTTATAATTATGGTTTAAAATTTAATTTGTTCTGTATGAAGCTGGGTCTGATGGGTCCTCACAGTCCTTAGGTCATACGGCCACCACAGCTTTCTTCACAGACTAAGCGCTTTTACCCTATGCCCATAGGGCATCATCACAGTGAATTAACACAAAGAACATCGACGTTTACACAAGTCTAAAATGCAACACGCCCACTACTAATTTTAAAATGCTGTGCCACTTAACTCTTAACGAAATATATAAACAACACACCTGATACACTTGTAATAGGTGACTCTTATCGTCAGGCACACTGACGTCCCGCTCACCAGGCTGAACAAGGAGAAGGTCACGGTGAGCTGCCTGTCGGGCGCTAGGATCCGTCACATAACACAAGCACTCAGTTCACTCCAAGGCAAGTACAAATATGACTCAGTCATTGTCTATGCTGGTGTGAATGACCTGAGACGTACCTCCCTGGACAACATGAAAAGAGACATAGAGGAGCTCTCTGAGCATGTAGCCCAGGCCGGTATGACCCTGACCTTGAGTAGCATCTTACCCTCACCAAGAATGATGCCACAATATGAAGACAAGATGATCAATTTCAACAATTGGCTTAAGTACTGGTGTCATTCAAAGGGGATCCAATGCCTGTCAGCCTGGGATGACATGCTCGACAAGCCACAATGCTTCGCTAGGGATGACTTGCACCTGTCACCCCTGGGCTTTCGGATATTGGCAAAGGCTCTTGCCACCCCATAGTGCCTTTTTTAGGCAAGGCTCAAAAGACAAACCCACCTCCATAGGTATCACAAGGGATAAGAAACATTAATAAATATACTACAGTATTAAATAACTGGATAACTAAATAGAAATGTATTTATTTTTAATTTTTTAAAAAATTTTAAATATAAACAACCATGCACAAATAAATATAAATATGCATAAATATGTGCAAATCCTGCTATAAATAAATAAGTTAATATATAATGTATAACAAACTTGACTAACAGAAGTGTACCAAGGAAACATCTATGTATTTTAAAAACCTGCATATATGACATTACAAAAAAGGGGGAAAAAGTGCTTATATAAAAAAAGACATTATTTCTAGTGGTCACCTTAAACCTGTAATGCTCTTAACTTCAATACAGAACTTAGTGATATATTATCATTAATACCTGGCGATATAGTTGTGTTTGTCCTCAATTGCCATTCTAACTCCAAATTCTCTAGGTATAGGTTAACATCACCCTCTCTAAAATGGTCAACAATTCTGTCAATAATAAAAAAAACAATAATTTATTGAATCCTTCACATTTCACTGAATGATTATAAAGTGCACTTCACTTCTTACTTTTTTTAATGTCCCTTGCATGCTCTAATATTCTTTCTTTCAAATTTCTAATGGTTTTACCCACATAGAAAGCTGAACAATTCAAACATGTAGCTATACAGACCACCATCCTAGTATTACAATTACAATTGCCTGGACTCTGTTATCGAACGTTGATATCCCTCTACCATAACATATGTACCTGTGTTAAACTTGCAAGCCTTGCACATATTACACTTAGACATCCTAGATACCATCCTTTTCTTGTTACATATTTTTTCAAATAGATTCTTAAGGTTGGCACCTCTAGAAAAAGTCACTTTAGGGGCCAGCCCTAACATATTTTTAATGTCAGGACTCAAAATCTGATTCCATGTATTGTTGACCATAGTCCGTATTTGTGTAGCTTCATGATTAAAAGACAATACAAAGATGTATCATAATCTATCACCTTTGATTTTGTGAATGTAGTCCGTGTTGGTATGCAAGATAGGTAAGAACTTTTCTTTTTCTTTGTACTTCATTCCTAATTTTAATCAGTAACTTGTTTGGGTAACCTCTTTCTTGAAACATGCCTACAAGAGTATACACTTCTTGTTCAAAATCACCTTCACTACTTGTCAGTCTTGAAATCCTGACCATTTGGCCCTTTACTACACTGTTTTTTTGATGGGTAGGGTGACAACTATTGTAATGTAGGAGGGAATTAGAGTATGTTTTTTTCTATGCACTCTAGAAATTAATTTATCATAATTTTTGTCCCAAATTAGTGTAATGTCAAGAAAAGCAATGCTCCCATTACCAACTTTATATGTAAAATTAAAAAAATGACGTTGTAGAATTTAAATAACTAATGAATTCCTCAAGCTCACCCACTGAACCTCGCCATAAGATCAGTATGTCATCAAGGAATCATAACCATGTAATCACTTTATCATACAAGTTGTGTTCAAAAACACAGTTTTCCTCCCACTTGGCTAATACCAAGTTAGCATATATGGGCGCACATTTAGCCCCCATATCTATACCCGTTGTTTGATGGAAAACTTCGCCTTCAAATAGTAGGAAATTATTCAATAACACTAGTTCCATCAAATCAACTAAAAGCGGTCTTTTCACATTGTGCATACCGTCTTTGCCAAACAGGGCATCTCCAAAAAGCACCAAGCCTTGATTGTATGGTATAGAGGTGAATAAATTTGTGACATCAACTGTAACAAATAAAAAGTCATCATTGATGGAAGTATCCCTTAAAGTTTCTAAACACTGCCACGAATCCTTTAAAATGTGTTTATAACACTGTACACAGTTTTTACACCAGAAGTCTATGTATGCTGCTATAGGCTCAGTTTTTGAGCCAGTCGCAGAGACAATGAGCCTGAATGGGGAGGTTGTGTAAATCTTTGTGTATTTTTGGAATTCCAAATATCTTGGGTGTTATTAGGAAATCCACAGTCATACATTTGTACTTTGTATAATCAAGCACATTCTGGGTTAAAAAATCGTGTAAAACCCAGTCAATTTTACTGCATGCTCTCTTCATCTCATTGATAGAGACCCTCTCATACGTTTCAGTGTCATTTAACAACTCATAAATTCTACATACATAATCCTGGTGATCCATCAAAACAACCCCCCCTACCCTTGTCAGGCTTTATGACTCTAACCTGGTTATGCGCTTCAAGTTGTTTCAACACATTCCTTTCATCTGTTGTTAAATTATGCTCCTGGTGTTTTCCTGAATTCTTAAGAATACTTCTTATTTCATTTTCACAAACAGTCTGAAAAGCGGCTACATGTAGATTACTTGGTGGCACAAAGGTACTTTTCCTTTTTAGCTGTGTAACATAAGGTACAACTGATTTCTGTTTGTCATGAAAATATAACTTCAGGTTTAATTGTCTAATAAAAAGTTTAAAATTAGTTAATACTTTAGCAATATCTTGATTAAAACTTGGCACAAATGAAAAACCTTTACTAAATAAGGTCATATGTACTTCACTTATGGTGTGCTGCAAAAAATTATAAAGATTAAAACCATTCTTAGAAATACAGTCGCATACAAATTGGTCAACGGGTATCACATCATTGTAATGACCTTCATAATTAGTACTGTGTCCATTCAACATAATGTCACTAACACCTAGTTCCTCCATTGGTGTTGTTGGCAGAATGAATTCCTCCCTTGTCCGCCCCCCCCCCTCCATTGTCTCTGTTGTCTGTTCTGTATTCTCTTGAACCTTCTTGGTAGTGGAGGCTGTTCTAAAAAATCATTAACAGTCTCACTTGATGGCTGATTGTCCCTGTTAAATTCATCTTCAGAACTGTTAGCCAAACCATTTTGTTCTTTAGCATGCTTACTAGGTAAAGGGTAAACAGTGTTATGCATGTAGTCGTTAGTATCTCTTAATATTTCTTTTGTTTCCTGGCTAAATTTTCTTTCATATATTTGTCTGTTTCAACGAAAATAGAATGGTATACATGCTTGTTAGCTTCAAACAGTAAGTCACTATTTAAACTGTTATTTATTTCAGTTATTTCATTTTCTAGTACACACAGTTTGGAAACAAAAGAAAATATTAAGAGATACTAACGACTACATGCATAACACTGTTTACCTTTACCTAGTACGCATGCTAAAGAACAAAATGGTTTGGCTAACAGTTCTGAAGATGAATTTAACAGGAACAATGAGCCATCAAGTGAGACTGTTAATGACTTTTTAGAACAGTCTCCACTCCCAAGAAGGTCAAGAGAATACAGAACAGACAACAGAGACAATGGGGGGAGACAAGGGAGGAATTCATTCTACCAACAACACCAATGGAGGAATAGGTGTTAGTGACATTATGTTGAATGGACACAGCGCTAATTATGAAGGTCATTACAATGATTTGATACCTGTTGACCAATTTGTATGTGACTGTATTTCTAAGAATGGTTTTAATCTTTATAATTTTTCGCAGCGCACCACAAGTGAAGTACATATGACCTTGTTTAGTAAAGGTTTTTCATTTGTGCCAAGTTTTAATCAAGATGTTGCTAAAGTAATAACTAATTTTAAACTTTTTATTAGACAATTAAACCTGAAGTTAAATTTTCATGACAAACAGAAGTCAGTTGTACCTACACAGCTAAAAAGGAAAAGTACATTTGTCCCACCAAGTAATCTACATGTAGCCGCATTTGAGACCGTTTGTGAAAATGAAATAAGAAGTATTCTTAAGAATTCAGGAAAACACCAGGAGCATAATTTAACAACAGATGAAAGGAATGTGTTGAAACAACTTGAAGAGCATAACCAGGTTAGAGTCATAAAAAGCCTGACAAGGGTAGGGGGGGGGGGTTTGATGGATCACCAGGATTATGTATGTAGAATTTATGAGTTGTTAAATGACACTGAAACGTATGAGAGGGTCTCTATCAATGAGATGAAGAGAGCATGCAGTAAAATTGACTAGGTCTTACACGATTTTTTTAACCCAGAATGTGCTTGATTATACAGAGTACAAATATATGACTGTGGATTTCCCAACAACACCAAAGATATTTGGAATTCCAAAAATCCACAAAGATTTACACCCCCCCCCCCCCATTCAGACCCATTGTCTCTGCGACTGGCTCAAAAACTTGAGCCTATAGCAGCATGCATAGACTTCTGGTGTAAAAACTGTGTACAGTATTATAAACACATTTTAAAGGATTTGTGGCACTGTTTAGAAACTTTAAGGGATACTTCCATTAATGATGACTTTTTATTTGTTACAGTTGATGTCACAAATTCATTCACCTCTATACCACACAATCAAGGCTTGGTGCTTTTTGGAGATGCCCTGTTTGGCAAAGAAGGTATGCACAATGTGAAAAGACAGCTTTTAGTTGATTTGATAGACCTAGCGCTATTGAATAATTTCCTACTATTTGAAGGTGAAGTTTTCCATCAAACAACAGGTGTAGCTATGGGGGTTAAATGTGCGCCCATATATGCTAACCTGGTATTAGCCAAGTGGGAGGAAAACTGTGTTTTTGAACACAACATGTATGGTAAAGTGATTACATGGTTAAGATTCCTTGATGACATACTGATATTATGGCGAGGTTCAGTGGGTAAGCTTGAGGAATCCATTAGTTATTTAAATTCTACAACGTCATTTTTTTAAATTTTACATATAAAGTTGGTAATGGGAGTATTGATTTTCTTGACATTACACTAATTTGGGACAAAAATGATAAGAAATTCATTTCTAGTGTGCATAGAAAGAAAACATACTCTAATTCCCTCCTACATTACAATAGTTGTCACCCTAACCATGAAAAAAACAGTGTATTAAAGGGCCAAATGGTCAGGATTTCAAAACTGACAAGTAGTGAAGGTGATTTTGAACAAGAAGTGTATACTCTTGTAGGCATGTTTCAAGAAAGAGGTGACCCAAACAAGTTACTGATAGAAATTAGGAATGAAGTACGTAGAAAAAGAAAAGAAAATTTCTTACCTATCTTCCATACCAACACAGGGACTGCATTCACAAAATCAAAGGTGATATATTATGATACATCTTTAGTATTGTCTTTTAATCATGAAGCTACACAAATACAGACTATGGTCAACAATACATGGAATCAGATTTTGACTCCTGACATTAAAAATGTTAGGATTGGCCCCTAAAGTGACTTTTCTAGAGATGCCAACCTTAAGAATCTATTTGAAAAAACATGTAACAAGAAAAGGATGGTATCCAGGATGTCTAAGTGTAACATGTGCAAGGCGTGTAAGTTTAACACAGGTTCATATGTCATGGTAGAGGGATACCAACGTTCGATACAAAGTCCAGGCAATTGTAATTGCAATACTAGGATGGCGGTCTATATAGCTACATGTTTGACCTGTTCAGCGTTCTACGTGGGGAAAACCACTAGAAAATTGAAAGAAAGAATATTAGAGCATGTAAGGGACATTAAAAAAAAGTAAGAAGTGAAGTGCACTTTATAATCATTCAGTGAAATGTGAGGGTTTCAATAAATTCTTGTTTTTTTATTATTGGCAGAATTGTTGACCATTTTAGAGAGGGTGATGTTAACCTATACCTAGAGAATTTGGAGTTGGAATGGCAATTGAGGACAAACGCAACTATATCTCCAGGTATAAATGATAATATACCACCGAGTTCTGTATTGAAGTTAAGAGCATTACAGGTTTAAGATGACTACTAGAAATAATGTCTCTTTTACATAAACACTTTCCCCCCTTTTTTGCAATGTCATATATGCAGGTTTTTAAAATACATAGTTTCCTTGGTACACTTCTGTTAGTCAAGTTTTTTTTATGCATTATATGTTAACTTATTTACTTATAGCAGGATTTGCACATTTATGCAAATTTATATTTATTTGTGCATGGTTATATATATTTCTATTTAGTCATCCAGTTATTTAATACTATAGCACATTTATTAATGTGTTTTGCTTCTTTTTAACTATATTTCTTTAAGAGTTAATTGGCACATCATTTTAAAATTAGTAGTGGGCATGTTGTATTTTAGAGGTGTATAAATGTAGACGTTTTTTGTGTTAATTCACTCTGATGATGCCCTATGGACATAGGGTGAAAGCGCTTAATCTGTGAATAAACGGTTCTTTTGTTCTCCTTCCTACCAGTTTGTGGATTACTCAGCGTTTTGACACTTTTTTATTTTTTGTTTTATAAGGTAACCAAAAATGAACGCCAAGAGCAAAACACAGTAGGTAGTCCAAAACAGCATATAAATGTCCTCAATACTTCAATAGTTGCAGTATATCCAAAAGCAGCAAAAAACGAAGCAGTAACTAATTCAGTATAAAAATTTAATGATAGTACACAAACAGGTTAGCGCTTTCACCAAACTGCTTCATCAGACCTATAACAGTCATTAAATCCATTAGTTTAAATATAAAAAACAGCGGGAAATTCAATCAATCTTAAAGTGAAAGTACTATATAAAACATATGTACATAATTTATCCATTAACACAACGTTATATAAAAAAGTGTAACCCACCTTAATCTAATACAGTAGAAGTTGTCTAAAAAATGTATACATACAAATACAATATATATTATAGAAATATCATAACAAATATATATGACAAGCCTGTCCATCAATAACATATAAAAGTATAGTCAATGTTAATCAAATGCAGTAAAAACTATCTGAAAAACAAATATATTCAAATAGCATCTGCAGCATGAAAAATAAATAAAATATATAAAAAGATCATGTATATATATATATATATACATAAACAATACCAACTAAAGATCTGAGTCAGTGTAAATATGAATATCTAGCATATAACATCTCTAAAAAGGAGTATAGTGAGTGATGTGCTATGTAATGAAAAGTAAGAATCTAAAACAGTATGTAAAGGGAAACAATAATAAAAAACACGGTCTAAGCCCTTTATTTCCTCATCTTAAGGAAGGGTTGGATTCTTACTTTTTTAGACAGCTTCTACTGTATTAGATTAAGGTGGGTTACACTTTTTTATATAGCGTTGTGTTAATGGATAAATTATGTACATATGTTTTATATAGTACTTTCACTTTAAGATTGATTGAATTTCCCGCTGTTTTTTATATTTAAACTAATGGATTTAATGACTGTTATAGGTCTGATGAAGCCGTTTGGTGAAAGCGCTAACCTGTTTGTGTACTATCATTAAATTTTTATACTGAATTAGTTGCTGCTTCGTTGCTGCTTCATTTTTTGCTGCTTTTGGATATACTGCAACTATTGAAGTATTGAGGACATTTATATGCTGTTTTGGACTACCTACTGTGTTTTGCTCTTGGCGTTCATTTTTGGTTACCTTATTTGGATTTTAGCATGTTCGGAGAGCATATTTACTTCAAGGAGGTTCTTATTTTACTCAGTTATTTTCTGTTTTATGTCTACATGCTCCTTTGAGCAAGTTTGTTTCACCATAGCTTTCTTCCAAGATACTGGTGCTTCTCTTCCTTTTAAAATACTACTAAACAAAATCTTCCTGATCTCTATCACTATCCTAGCTTAAAAGATTCCACAGGAATACCATCTGTTCTTGGAGACGTTCCTGAAGACTGATTATACATCACCATTTTTATCTCATCACATCACTGTTTTTTTTCTCACCTTCTCCTCTCTTAACTGTTAGTTTTTAAGACTCCTCTACTTTTAACCTTGGCATAATTATGTCTTCCATAAATCATTCCATTTGTGCTTTCTTGATTTCCACATTTGCTTTATACAAATTATCTTAAAATTTCCATAACATCTCTAAAACCTCTACAGAGTCTCTTGCTGTTTTTCTTGTTACAGCCTCCCTAGGTTTGGCAAGAACCCTTTCTAAGTTGCTGTGCTAAAAAGTTTTGTGCTCTGGAGTTATTATAATTTAAAAAAAAAAAAAAACAGCATCTTAACAGCAATCTTTCTAAACTCATGATTATTATTCAGATACTCCCTTATTTACTCATTGGCACTCTGCAGCTGTTCTACTCGCTCTATGAGACCCCTCTTACTCTACAATATTTAAACCTTTGTTAGCCCTTCTATGTGCTTCTGACTACTTCTTAACCATATCACTTTTTTATTTCTACCCTGTTTTTTTTCTGTTTTCATTCTATCCCACTCACCAGCTGTAACTGCTGAAGATATTTCTGTCTTCCCTCTTGGGCACCTTCCACTATCCATTCCTTAAATTCCCCTATTTTTCAACAGGGCTCTTCTTTACTTCAAATACCCTACTTTTTATCTTAATTTTTATTGGTGCATGATATGAAATAGTCATAGGATGTGTGTTGAAGCTTTCAATTAAATGCAAATGTTACTGCAAAATATAATTTCGATCTAGTCTAGCCGAGTTACTGCACCTTAGGGAATATGTAAATTCTGTCCAAGTTCCTCCTACTGAATTCACATCTTCCAAACCAAATATTTTCAAAAATGTCTTTGGAAATCTACCCACTTTTGTTATATTTTCCCCTCTAGGTCTCCAGATACATTCTCACTATGCCAAATCAAGTTCTAGTCCCCACTTATAATATTCCTTGCTAAAAGATGATTGTCTCTCCCAAAACTTTAAGTTCCATAATAGCAGTTTTTAGCAGAATATAAAAACATACCAGCTTAATCCTCCTCCCTTGCCAATAGCCTCTTACCACCTCAGATCTACCATTATTGTCTTTATTCTTCATTTATCACTAATGGAGCCCTTCTAGCAATAAATATAGTTAATTTCGCTTTCCCTTTGTCCCTGATATTCGACTGAATATCTATTCTGAAATCTCTCTCCGTTAAATTCATGTGCTCATTTTTTCCAAATGTCTCTCCTACAGCATTGGTATTTGCACACTGCATTTCATAATATAATTCAATACTCCTTCCTTTTTGTCTAACTGCAAGCATAACCATTATGATAAACCGTTACCACAAATTATACAGGACAGTTTTTTGGGATGTGTATTTTGCCTTTTGTGTTCATGGGCACTAATGTATGCCAGGCTGATCTTTTGTAGAGTTGTTTCTTCCCATCTCCATTTGAACCTATCACATTTTTCAAGACTTTTTGTTTTAATGAAAACCATTAATCAAAACACTAAATACATTTTTAAAGTACCCCCATTGCCCTACGAGTTTAAAATAAGCATACAAAAACAATGTACAGCTTCAAAAAATTAAGTTTAACAATCCAGATAGGAACAATTGCCCAAATCAACAGCTGCACCCACAGGTATTACCTAACCTAAAATTAAGGTTACCCATACTAAAACCCCATGCTGCAGCCTATATCCCCACTTACATTGATTGCTGTCTGCTCTTTTATTATCTCTACTCCCTTCCCAGTTATGAAAAACATACTTTCAGAAAACTTTTAGCCATAAGAAAGAGTGTACTAGATATATTTAAATAAAACTAAATTGTACACTGCTCTGTTAAATGCATTAAAGTATCATAGCTGCTGGGGTGATTGCTATCTTTTATGTATTTATTTTTTTTTGTATTTGTCTGTTGGGGCAGTGCAGTCATCTCCCTACACATTTTTCACACTTAGCCCAGGAGTCTAAGTGGCTTGCTCAGAGTCACACAGTTAAGGCAGTCAAAGGCAGCTGTGGGAATCAAACCTAGCTCCTCTGGACCATGTGAAATAGCTCATTAACAGTTCCTTAACCCTCTAAGCCAACTGCCAGATCTATATTTCCATAATTTTAAACTTTATTTTTCACTGAACTGCTTGCCATTGTGCATTTAAAATGTGCATTTCCGTCAACAAAGAATGCTCAGTACTCCAAAGATTAATTGTTTGCATCATCAGAGAGCTCATTTCCATAGGTTCATAGGTTGGTACAAGGCTATCAGCCCTAGGGCCTATACAAGCCTAGCCATAACAATTCCCTGGATATTTCTAACCACAACATTTACTTCCCTGGACCTCTGTCTAGCAGGGAGACTGACATGATCCCCGGGGTGAATTTCCTATCTCCCATCCAATTGTCAAGGTTCCTGTTGAAGAAGGCCAAAGAGGCGTTCTGCTTGACATGTATGGGCAGTCTATTCAGAGTCTGGGGAGTCTCTGGGACAGGAACCTATCCCTCCAGCATGTTTGTTTATTGTGATGACAAGGATTTAGATCCCTGCAGCGTGTGGCTCTGAGGGACTGGGACTTCTTTAAGTGTAGCATGTCCAGCAGCTCTAGGTTTGACATGACCTTGTATGTTAAGCAGAGATCACCTCAGAGTAGACAATAGGAGACAGAGTACAGCTGAAGTTTTTTTAAGACGGTCAGCATAGGGCATCTGTTTTAGGCCCATGATTCTTTTAGTGAGGTATTTATGCAGCCTTTCCAGTTGTTGCAGATGTCGTGAGAGGTACATACCAAACGAGGTGTTGTATTCTATAATGGGTCAAATGAGGGATGAGTACAGTGGGACAATGACCTCCTTTTTTCTGGATGAAAACCCCTTAGTGATGAGGTCTGCCACATAGAAGGATTTCCTGACTGTTGTGGTGATGTGGTTATAGAAGGTGAGACCACTGTCCACCTGTGTCCCTAAGTTTCTCATCACACTTTCGTTTTTTAGTGTACTGCCACCTATGTAGTAATACACGGATACATGTTTTTCCCAAAGGGGATAACTATACATTTCTTGGCATTGAGCCTGAGCCCATGGCTCTGGCACCAAGCATCTGTTTCTGTAAGGCCCTTTTGTAGAATATCCACATCATTTGGGGATTCAATAATGGCTCCCAGTTTGAAGTCATCTGCGAACTTTGTTAGCCAGAGTCCCTTAGTTTTGGCCTGTACTTCAGAGAAGTAGATGCCAAACAAGAGCAGTCCCAGGACTGAACCCTGAGGTACTCCACTTGTCTGGAGCTGGATTTGGAGTCAGTTACTTTTACAGTGTGGGATCTGTCAGTAAGCCAGTTGGCAACCCATCGAGTGAAGTAGGGATTAATACCCAGCTTAGTAAGTTTATCTATGATTCCAGAACTGGGAATGGTGTTGAAGGCCTTGGCGAGGGTACAGATAGGTTGTGTGGACTTACCTTACCCTCGTCCATAGCTCTGGAGACTGATTCAAAGAAGTCAATCAGGTTCAGGAGACAAGATCGGCCCTTCACAAACTCAAACTGGGTGGGGTCCAGTGTTTGAAGGTTGCCAATGTCTTTGTTTATAAGTTCCATGGCCTTGCAGATCAGGCTCGTCAGACTGATGGGACAGTAGTTCCTGTATCCAAGGTGGATCCACCCTTGTGGAGTAGGATAACTGTAGCTGTACACCACTCAGTGGGCACGAAGACTGAGGTGAGGCTATGATTAAACATGACACTTGGGTGAGGTGCCAGTTCATTTTGTAGTTCATGTAGCACACAGCCCAGGATGTCGTCTGGTCCCATGGATACTGTATTCTTAGCTTTGGAGTGTGTGTTTTTTTACCTGTGTGGCCGTTATTACCAGAATTTGGCAATCTTTCGGTATTTAGATGGGCCCTTTAGGGGGTGAGAGGGGGGTGAAGCTGGCACTGAATCGATCTGCCAGGATATTGGCAATATCCATGGGATCAGTATATTTAACCCTATGTACTGCCTTCATGCTAATGCTACCTCTATACCACTCTCAGACGATTTAAACCTCTGTATTAATTTAACTCATGCTAATATTAATGCATAAAGAACTCATCTATGCTAATGCAACTTCTATATCATTCTCAGATGATTTAGACCTTTGTATTAATTTAACCTTGTACTACTGTTCTCAACCACTAAACATGTAAATATGCTTTACATCCTTCTACAAGCTGCTGTTTAACTTTTGTTTAGTTTTTGCTATTTTTGTATGTAAAATTTGCTTAGTTTGTTTCTGTTTCCACTATGTATTGTACTTCATATTATGGAGCTTGTACTATGTATTACTGGAGCGGTTCTCCCCGGGCCTTCACTGAAAATGGGCTCTTTGAACCCAGTGGACCTCCCCAGTCATCAAACTGGAAATAAATAAATAAATAAAATAAAAATAAATAATGCCATTCTATTGTAGCTCAGGGCAATCTGAGCATTGCCATTAAGATTCTTGACAAAGCTATAGCTTGACAATAACAGTAAAAATGAAAAGCAGACAGAGAGGCAAATCTTCCGTTGCTAAGAAATAAATAATGAAAAGCAAAGTAAAACTAGCAACGGAACGAACCAGGCAAAGTCTAAGCCAAAAATGAAAAGGCACAATTACTATATTGCTGTATCAATCATTCACAAAGGAAAATAACCCAAGGACATGACAAAAAAAGTCTTCAGGTAGTAAAAACAGTCCACAGAGGTTTATTGAAAATTGGTAAGCGCTTTCACAGTAAAGCTTCCTCAGACCAGATACAGACAAAAAGAAACTCACACTATATACAGATGCACATGATATCAAGGCTCTCTCCAATCACAAAACACATTAATTAATTGACAAATTACATAAACATGACTCATTCATCTTAAGGAAATAACTGCCTCTCCAAATACTAAACAAACATCTGAACAGTACATGTCAAAAATGCATACAAATAACTCAGCATAAACATACTTAAAATGTGTTCAACATACATATATATATATATATATATATATATATATATATATATATATATATATATATATATATATATAAGCATATGAATATTCTGCCCACGTAATAAAATAGAAAAAGTACAGTTTTGTACCTACCATAAATGTAGATGTTCGAGTGTACACCCTGCTGCAGTCATCACACTTGGGCTATCCTGTCGTCAGGCGGTCCCGCAGTCGGCCGGAATTCCAAAGTCTTGGTACGGCATCGGTTGCTGTCGCCTCTTCCCTGACATCAGTGCGCCAGGGGTATATATAATGCATCCGACGCCATTTTCTTCAGTTTTTCTTGCCCCAGATGTCAGGTGCCCCCAAAAAGGTGGTCAGTAATTAGTACCAAATTGAGTAAATTTTGCACAACCACAAAATCTCTCCAACTATAAGCAAATACATCAGGAAGGTATTGTAGAGATTTAGCCAGTTAGATCAGAGGGGATGGAGGGAGGGTAACCTGGACTGCAGCAGGGTGTACACTCGAACATCTACATTTACGGTAGGTACAAAACTGTACTATGTTCATCGTGTTACCCTGCTGCAGTCATCACACTTTGGTAGAATCCCAAAGCTAAGGATGGATGGAGGAGTCAGAGGGTTAGAAGGCCCTGCAGAACTGCAGTGGCAAAGCCCGCCCTAGTCTTAGAGTACAGAGGTAAGTGACAGTGTTTGGTAAAGGTGTGTACTGAACTCCAAGTTGCAGCTTCCAAAATCTCCTTGGTTGGAACCCCCCTGAGGAAGGCTGTAGATGTAGCTGTTGCCCTGGTAGAGTGGGGCCTAATGGTAGCGGGAACTGGTTTTCCATGATGGGTATAGCAGAAACAAATGCAATGTCCTATCCATTTGGAAATTGTTTGTTTTGATATAGCCTTCCCTTGTGAAGCTGTAGCATAGGATACAAAGAGCTGGTCAGATTTTCTGAAAGCCTTAGTTTTATCCAAGTAGTAACGAAGTTCCCTGTGAATGTCCAAGGAATGCAGGAGTCTCTCTCCTTTGTTCTGTGGATTTGGGAAGAAGGTGGGTAAGTGGATGGTTTGATTTAAAGCCACACTGGAAACCACCTTAGGCATGAAGGAAGGATTAGTTCATAGAGAAACTCTGTCTTGATGGAAAATGAGGAAAGGTTCCACCGCCATTAGTGCCTGCAGCTCTGAGACTCTTTTAGCTGAAGTTATTGCTAGCAGCAGGGCAGTCTTCCATGATAGGAACTGTAGATCTGCAGAGAAAGCTGGTTCAAAGGGAGGTAGCGCAAGTTTTTCCAGAACAAAATTGAGGTCCCATGTTGGTGTAGGTGCTCTCCTGGGGGGCCTAATGTTTTTGCCCCTCTGAGGAACTGCCTTAGAAGTGGATGCGAAAATAAGGGTGGATCCGTGTTATAGTGGGCTGAAATAGCTGAAGCATGGATTTTAATGGAAGAAAAAGAAAGTCCTTTGTGCAACATCTCAGTCAAATACTGTAGAATGTGAGGCTGAATTATGTTTTGGCCTTTAGCTTGGTTCCAGGCACAAAACCTTTTCCATTTGTCCGAATAAGCCTTCCTGGTGCTTGGCCTCCTAGCTTCCAGAATAACATCCATAACTGCTTGGGAAAGAGGAGCTGGCTGGATGCTTAGGTGATTTGCCATGCAGCCAGATTTAAGGTTTTGAGCTGGCTGTGAAGAATCTGATTGTTTTGCTGTGTGAGCAAATGGGAAATTTGTGGTAAAATCCAAGGTGGGCCCTGGGCCATATTCCTCAATAGTGGGTACCAGTGCTGGCATGGCCAGTCTGGGGCTATGAGTATCAGTCGTGGTCTCTCCTTTCTGCCTTTCAGAAGCACCTTTGTGAGGAGAGGCAATGGAGGGAAGGCATATACTGTCAGGTTTTTCCAACTGAATGAGAGTGCGTCCACTTTCCAAGCTTGATGGTGAAGAGTCCTTGTACAAAATTTTGTTAGTTGATAGTTTTGAGGACTGACAAACAGATCAATGTCTGGAAGGCCCCATTTTTGAGTTATCATTGCAAATACTTGTGGATCCAGTTTCCACTCGTGGGGATCCACGATGTTTCTGCTGAGGTCGTCTGCCAATGTGTTCTTCTTTCCTGGCAGGAATTGAGCTTGTAACTGAACTTGGTAAGCCAGAGCTGTGTTCCACAAGGTCATTGCTTGCCTGCATAGAGGGTAGGAGTGTGTACCCCCTTGTTTGTTTATGTACCACAATAGTGTGGTGTTGTCCGTCTTTATTGTAAGTTGTCCTGGATGTAATAGATTCTTGAAGGCTGTCAGAGCATTCTGTACAGCTAGCATCACTTTTTGATTGATGTGCAGATTCCTTTGATCTGCAGTCCATATGCCTTAAACACACTGCCTGCCATGTGTGCCCCCCAGGCGTAGTCTGATGCATCTGTTCTCATAGTTTGCCAGGCTGGGGGCAAGGTGAAAGGCTGACCCTTGTTGAGGTGACATGCCTGTGACCACCATAGAAACTCCTGTTGTAGGCAGGGAATGAGAGATATCATTTTGTCCAAGCTGTGGCTGTGTTGAGACCATACACTTTTTAGGTACCACTGTAATTTCCTCATATGCAGCTTTGCAAATGGTATTAGTAGTATGCAAGATGCCATGAAGCCCAAGGCCTGCAGAATTTTTCTTGCAGTTAGTTGGGTCTTTGTTGCCATTGTTTTGAAATATTGAGTCAGTTGTAGTTGTTTGTCTGGCATCAGATAAGCCTTCTGGGCCATTGTATTCAAGCTGGCACCCAGGAATGTCATATTTTGTGAAGGTACTAGTTTTGATTTCTTTTCGTTTACTGTGTAACCCATGCAACTTAGATGATGTTTTACAAAAGCCAGATGATGTAAGAGGATGTCCTTGCTTTCTGCTTGGATGGGGCAGTCGTCCAGGTATGGGTATATTTGAATTCCTCTTTGTCTGCAGTTTGCAATTACTGGTGCCAGGCATTTTGTGAAGACTCTGGGCGCAGTAGATAAGCCAAAGGCAGTGCAGAGAATTGGTAATGGGTTGAACCTGCAATGAAACGGAGGTATCTTCTGCAACTTTGTCTGATAGGGACATGCAGGTATGCATCCTTGAGGTCCAACGTTACTAGCCATGCTTCCTTGCCCAACATGGGAAGAAGCTGCTGTAGTGTGAGCATCTTGAATTTGGGTACTTGTAAGAAGGTGTTTAGAATTGAAAGGTCCAGAATTGGTCTCCAGGCATTGTCCTTTCTGGGCACTAGAAAGAGTCTTGAGTAAAATCCTTGACCTTGCTCTTGAGTAGGTACCAGTTGAATGGCTCTCATGTCCATGAGAGCTGTAATTTGTTTTTGTGCCTCTGCCCATTGATTTTGTGGCAGGTTTGGCATTCCTCTTTTTATTGTCAAGGTGTGAAAATGGAATCTGTATCCTCGTGAAATTATGTCTAGGACCCATTTGTCCTTTGTGACAATGTGCCAGTTGTCTGAAAAAAGTGCGAGTTTTCCACCCAAGGGGGCTGCCAAGAGAGTGTTGCTTGGCCAGACGAAGTGCAAGTCAATGAATTTGCCTTCTGGTAGTTTGGGACCTGTCTTCTCCTCCCTTGTGTGTTGCAGTGCCCCATTGGCGAGGTTTGTACTGGGCTTGTGGTTGTCCTCTGCCTCTTGGACGTCTGTATTTACCCTTCTGTGGTCTGTCAGTAGCTGGAAAGGACCAATTTTTTTGTTGACCAATTTCTGCTGAAGCGAGGGGGCTGTACCTGTAGGAAATCTTTGACTGTCTGCATAGATTTTGCCTTATCCTCCATTTTCTTTAAGACGACTTCTGCTTTAACTCCAAAAAGAACATCCTGCTGTAAGGAAGCATCTAGAAGCTTTGCTTTAACATGATCAGGCAGAGTTTGTTCCTTTAACCAAGCATGCCTATGTATAACAGACCCAGTGACAGCTGCTCTGCAGGAAGCCTCCAAAGAATCAACCCCACATTGTAAAGTATGTTTGCCCACCTGTTCAGTTGCATGCAAAAGATCCTGCATTTCTTTCAATTCAGACTGTTGAGGGAGTGTGCTCATTTTCTGTTTTAACTGAGAGATAAGAAATTGCTGATACTTTAGCATGTGAAATTGGCAATTTAGTGCCCTCATAGCTAGAGTGGCTGAGGTGTAAACCTTTTCTCCCCACCTGTCTAGTGCTCTGGAGTCCCTTTCAGAGGGTACAGGATTTTTTGCCATAGAAGCCTTAGCCCCTTTGGGACCATGGGAGATAGTCGCTGGATTAGCAACAGGGCTTTTATAAAGAAATTTGTAGGAATCAGGCACTCTATAGTATCTGTCAGGTTTGACCGGAGCAGGAGGTAGTGTGTCTGGGTTCAAAATGGATTCTAAGTAAACATCATCCACAATGTCTAAAACTGGTGGGATGGCAAGTCGTCTGTGCTGGGGGAGTAAAAGAAACTCTGAGCCTTTTCTTTGAGTCAGAGTAGTCCTGACCTTCCCAGTAAAAATGTTCCCTCATAGTGTGTAGTCTTCAGGAGAAGCTGAGGGAATGGAATCCTCAGCATCAGAATCTTCATAAGGGGAGAAGGAGTAATCTTGGTCCTCAGAGGAGCCTGAGGAAATGGACACTTGTTCAGAGGATGCATAATCTTCCTCTTGTCTAGGCCTTTTGTCAGGAGGGGGTTGGGAACCCCTGATTAAAGCGATCAAATCTTCAGCCATTTTGAGCATCTGTTTCTTAGGCATGGGGCCTTGAACAGGGGACTGAAGTGCAGTTCTTTTAGGTTTAATAGGAGTCTTCGCCTTAGGATACGTTTTAATGGTGAGTGTCGTCGGTCTGAAGACGCCTTCAGAAACCGAAGATGTTTCTGCAGCACCGACATCTTTTTCAGCAGTGTCGTCGGTAGGGGCTGAACAAAATGGCTGCGTCGGCCTGGTACTTTCCGCCAAAAGTTCCGAAGTGGTCTCGGGTTCCAGATCTGCGGTAGTCAGGGGCTGTGTCGGAGCCTCACTGAAGGCCGGAGACCGGACCAGCTGAGGCCTCGGAGTCTGGCTTGGGCCTAGGCTGCCTGTCCTTATCCTTGCGTTTTTTGTGCACGCCGGTAGTCGGTTGCTCCGACGGCATAGTGTAGTTACATTTTCTACCGAAGTAGTGTCTTGCGAAATCAAAACGTCTTTTTATAGTACGCTTATTAAACCTAGCACAAAAACAACAACTAGTGATGTTGTGGTCTGGGCCCAGGCAAGGTATGCAATAAGAATGAAAATCCTTATGAGGTATTTGCTTACCACAAGAAATACAATTAACTTTTTCTGACATCGGTCTGAGGCAAGAAAAGTTTCCCCAACGGGGTACTTAGCTTTATTGAAGACTTCGGTCTGAAATTAGTGTCGAAAATCTCATGAGTCGGCTGACCAGCACTTGCGAACTGCTTCTGCTTTGGGCACCGCGCGGCAAGAAAGACTGAAGAAAATGGCGTTGGATGCCTTATATATACCCCTGGTGCACTGACGTCAGGGAAGAGGCGACAGCAACCGACGCCAGAACAAGACTTTGGAATTCCGGCTGACTGCGGGACCGCCTGACGACAGGATAACCCATGCGTGATGACTGCAGCAGGGTAACACGATGAACATCACCATAAAAAGGTAAGCACAAAAACGTAAATGAATGCATAAACATATGAAAATATATGAAAATAAATATCTATTTACAACAAATATAAATTTATAAAAATCATTTATAAAAAATCATTTATGCAGTCTCCTTTTCTTTAATAGAGGTTTGATAGAAGCCCTCTCATTTAACCCTTTCCCTCTATCTGAACGAAGTATGGCAATCCAACAGGTCTCTCTATGCTCAGTATGTGTGGTGATATCACCTTCCCTAACACTGGGCAAAATGACCTCAACAACTCTAAAATTGAAAGTATGAGTATACTCCTGTTCTAAAACATGTTTCGAAAGTGCATTGTGTGATGAACCTTTCCTAATACGATATATATGCTCTTTCATTCTATCACGGAGCACCCTGTTGGTTTTGCAAACATAAAATGAAATAAATGCTAAATAGACAATGTGAGAGGTCATGCAGTTGGTATGTACTTTAAAGATAAACTCGCTTCAAAGGTCTGGATGATAAAAAACATCAGATGTGTTGATGAAGATGCAAAAATTACAAGTGCCACAGGGCATAGTATGACCTGTGACAGGAGTCATGCTGACAGGACCTCTATCATAACACAAGAGCCTCTTCAAGTTTTTATGATTCTTGAATCTAAACCTAGGTATATCACCTACAATCCTGCCAATGTCATCATCAACTTGTAAAATGGGCCATTGCTGTGCAAATAAACCAATGACCTCTTTATGATCACTTGTAAAAAAAAAAAAAAAAAAAAAAAAGGGGAATTTTTACACTGTTCGTGGTGGAATTATTACCATCGACAGCGCCTACCTCGGTAACAGGTCCAAAATATGGTTGCGCTGTAGTTGACCTCAGATATTCGAGGTCAGACCATTGTCCATCAGTCTCACTAGTACTGTACCCCCTTGCTAACAACTTCTTCTCTAAACCGGCAATCTCATGTTGAAAACCGTCCATAGACTGATTTAACCTGGAGGCCCTGATCACCACCCCTACCAGCAAACTTTACCAATTACTCATGGAAACTCCCTTAACCACATTAACATAACCTCTACTTCCAGCTATATACCTTCCAAAGTACCATAGATCTATCCACATTACTTACTTCCATAACAAGAAAACCCTAATTAACCACTACAAACTCCTAAAAATAATACTAAAACATCAACATCCCCTATTAGATGGTGATATTCATCCTAACACTGGCCCCCAAACAGGAATTCCCAGTAACCCAGATAACTTAATTTCTCATGAAACTACTATCCCAAAAAGGCCTTCTAACTCCCTCCTGATAGCTCACCTTAACATCCGTAGCATTATCAACAAAGTTACCCAACTTCATGCACTCTTAGATGTGCACAAATTTGATATCATCTGTATTACAGAAACATGGCTCAAACCCTCACCTCAGGACCAGGAAATTACCCCTCCTGGATATAACATTCTGAGATGTGACCACAAAACCAAAAAGGGTGGGGGAGTAGCCATTTTGTATAAATCAGAACTCAAAGTTTTACCCTTCTATACCTTCCTACCCACAGATACTCATGCTGAAACCCTTATTGCCAAACTCCAAATCAACAAAGCTAAATCTATCTATCTAATGTGCTCCTATCTTCCCTCTGGAAATATCAAAACCCTTGAAAACATACTTAGTTGCCTCTCTACCCACGTACCTCAGGAAACCATTGTCCTAGGTGATTTTAATATAGACTGGACTAAGTGTAGCTCCTCAAATCCTATCTATAACATAAATCTCTATAACTTCTCACAAATAATAACCACCCCTACTAGAATCCATAAACCAAGCAGTAAAAAATCCATCCTTGACTTGATCCTTATTAACAGTCATCCTGAAACTTACAAACCAGGTATCCTGGATCATTCCAGATATCAGTGACCATGCTCTAACCTATATAATTAAACAAAAAACTCATAGCCCAAATTGTAATACTTTCAAAACCTCCCGATCAAAAAAAAACTTTCAACCAGAGAATTTCCAAAATGAACTGAAAGCATGTGACTGGACACCACTACATACTAGACTCCTTCAGATCCTAGATTACCATGCCCCCTGCCGCACCTCCCGAACCAGGACCAAAATAGCCCCATGGCTCACAAAACAAACTAGGCAAAAGATCATCCTAAGAAATAAAATTTGGCCCAAATGGAGCGCCTCTAAAAACCCATCAAATCACCTTCACTTTAAACAATTGAGAAATGCCACCAAAAAGACATTCTACTAGACAAAAAAAACTTTTACCTTCACCTACAACAAACCCACCAACAAAATCCACAAAAGTTCTGGTCAGGCATCAACAAACTTCTTCAGCCTGGACACTCAAAAACACCCACCCCATCAGGTATCACCCATAATAACTCTAAGCAAATTGCTGATGCCTTTAATAACTACTTTACTGAAGCCATTCTAGCTAATACATTACCACCTATAACCAATTCCCCACCGAATACCACCAACAATCCAGTTCCTACCTTTTGTATACAACCTGTACCTACATCCCTCATTTGCAACCTCCTTCAAAAACTCAAACCTTGCACTCCTTCTGCTGACTGCCTACCAGCAGAATACCTGCAAACTGCCGCTAAAGTCATTGCCTATCCCATCTCCATCCTTATAAATAGATCTATTATTGAAAGCACAATCCCCCACATATGGAAAGTCTCCCACATAATCCCTCTACATAAAGGTGGGACATCTACTGAGCTCTCCACCTTTCGACCAATCGCCCTACTCTCCCCAATAGCTAAAATAATGGAAAAATGTATCCATCAACAACTACTTCATCACCTTCTACATAATCTACTTGCTAACTGCCAACATGGCTTTCGACCATTCCACAGCACAACTACTGCCCTGTTATACTTTGCTGACTGTATAAACAAAAATCGTAACAATAACTCTCTTTCCTCTGCACTATTTATCGATCCCTCAAAAGTATTTGACATGGTCAACCATCATCTGCTTATTAATGTACTAAACGCCCAGTCACTTAACCCACAAGCATTACTCTGGTTTACATCTTACTTAGAAAACAGACAGCAAGCTGTGCTTTGGGATAATAATCTTTCTACTTCCCTGCCTGTGAACATTGGAGTACCTCAAGGTTCTATTTTAGGCCCTATTCTCTTTTCAATATTTATTAATGATCTAAATGCCAAAATCCCTCTAGCCATCTGCATTCAATATGCAGATGATTCAACTCTCATATGTTCAGCCAAGTCCACAACCTCGCTCCAGACCCTCACCCAGACAGTATTTAACATTGTTGAAACTTGGTTTATGGAACACTGCCTACTCCTGAACCCCAAAAAACAAAACTATTGCTCTTTGTTCCTACACAAAAGTCACCACAAATTCACTTCTCAGTAACCTCTAATAATGGAACTAGCATTTCCCCTGACACTACCACCCGTCTCCTGGGAATAACAATAGACAATAAACTTAGCTATGATGACCATATAAATACTACCATAAAAACTGTCAACAAAAAACTAGGCTCCCTTTATAGAATCAAACCCTTCCTTACCCCAATAGCTAGAACCAGTATTGCCCAAACCCACCTAATCTCTACCCTATTCTATACTTCTGCTATATATACCAACCTTTCTAAGAACAACCTTAAACTATCAACCAGCTATAATAACAGCCAGATTCGCCACTGGCTCTCCCTTCAGCGCTCACCACTGTCACAACCTCAAACAACTGGGATGGTTAGAACTCCAGAACTAACTACTTTGTCAACAAATTGTTATCACACAGAAGATCCTCTACCACTCTAATAATACCCCAATTAACTCCCTATAAAAATCTTGCAACATTACGCTCTAACAGCTTCTAGTTTCCACTACAAAATCTAACAATAAAGCTGGGGACTCACTTTTTACCAACACAGTGGGAAAACCCTGGAACCAACTTCCACGTGAACTCTCAACTCTTACTTCCTCACTTCTTTTTAAAAAGCACCTAAAAGAATATCTTAAAATACATTGGCTCTGTCCTTGCTCTAACCCAGACTGATACCTCTACTGCCCCCCATTGTGCTCCCTATACTTCTCTACTCTACTGTTCCATGTTCCCTACCTTATTAACATCTAAGGTAACCTAACGAGATTTTCCTTCTAGTATATTAAAAAAATACTCTTTTTTTCTTTGATTTTCTCTCATATGTTGCTTTTTCTTAAATTTTAATCTCAGCTTAGACCTACTATTAGACTGTGTGCAAATTTATCCTCGTGTACAATCGAAACAATGTATAACATTCTTTTGTTACTATTGTATATATTCTATGTTTTGTTACTACCTATACAATCGAAACAATGTATAGCATTCTCATGTTACTATTGTATATATTCTATGTTTTGTTACTACCTATGCTTGGACTGGAGCTTTTCTCCTCGGGCCTCTACTGAAAATGGACATATATCCAGTTAGACTAGCCCAGTCAACAAATGTAAAATAAAATAAATAAATAAAAATATAAATTTATAAAAATCATTTATAAAAAATCATTTATGCAGTCTCCTATTCTTTAATAGAGGTTTGATAGAAGCCCTCTCATTTAACCCTTTCCCTCTATCTGCACGAAGTATGACAATCCAACAGGTCTCTCTATGCTCAGTATGTGTGGTGATATCCAATCCTACCTGTCCAATAGGCAACAGGCTGTTCTATGGCAGGACAAATTATCCACAAGCCTACCTGTTACACTTGGAGTTCCCCAAGGATCTATTCTTGGCCCTCTACTCTTCACCATCTTTGTTAATGACCCGCCCACAATCACCCCCCATGCCACATGCATTCAATATGCAGATGATTCGACTATCATCAGCACTGCCTCCAACCTGGCAGACCTCACTGCTTCAACCCAAGACACCTTCAACCTAATAGAAAAATGGTTCAAGTCGTCAACTAGTTCTCAACCCCAAAAAAACAAAACTACTTACTTTCTCACCCACTAACAAGACTCTTCTCCCCACCTTCTCTATTACATCCTCCAATGGAATCACTATATCACCAGAAGCTCACACAAAGCTATTAGGTGTTACCATTGATAACTCCCTTAAATTTGACACCCATTTCAATCTAACCATCAAAACCGTCAATAAAAAGCTTGGCTCTCTCTATAAAGTAAAACACTTTCTCACTCCTCACGCTAAAATTACAATTGCCAGCACACACCTACTATCACCTCTTTTCTATGCCTCCCCCCTTTTTACAAACCTAAACAAGACAACCCTTAACAAACTTGCTTCTTGTTACAATCACATAGCTAGATTTGCCACAAATTCCACTGCACTAACTTGAAGCAACTAGGGTGGTTAGAGTTTTCCAGCCAACTCCATTTCAACCAACTCAAAACGGCTCACCAGATATTGTATCACCCAGAAAAAACACCAGCTCTGAAAAACATCATTCACCCCTATATTAACCTGCAATCTTTACGCTCCTCCAATAAGATCTTAGCTCAAACTACCAAAGCCAATAATTCTGCTGGGGATTCTCTATTCTCAAACTTTGTAGGTAAAATGTGGAACTCCCTACCGACCATGCTCACCTCAGAACCTTCACTCCTACAATTCAAAAAAAAGCTTAAACCCCATCTCAATACTCTCTGGCAATGTCCCTGTTCCAAACCTGATTAACCACTATCATTTACCCTTCTCTTACCTCACTATCCTTAACCGCCGCTTTTTAACAAGGCACCTCGCCTTTGTAACTGACCTATGCTTTTTTTTATATGCTGCTGCTGTTCTTTTCCCAAGATCTGATGTATCTTTATATTGTATTTAGAACTCAACTATCGTCCTTTTTTGCATTAACAATGTTCATGTCTGTTATGTACCTGGAGCTTTTCTCCCCGGGCCTCCGCTGAAAATGGACATGTATCCAGTCAGACTCTCCCGGTTAACAAATGTAAAATAAATAAATAAATAAAATAAATAAATATCACCTTCCCTAATACTGAGCAAAATGACCTCAATAACTCTAAAATTGAAAGTATGGTTATACTCCTGTTCTAAAACATGTTTCGAAAGTGCATTGTGTGATGAACCTTTCCTAATATGATATATATGCTCTCTCATTCTATCACGGAGCACCCTGTTGGTTTTACCAACATAAAACGAGCTGCAGGCAGTGCACTCTGCTAAATAGACAATGTGAGAGGTCATGCAGTTGGCATGTACTTCAAAGATAAACTCTCTTCGAAGGTCTGGATGATAAAAAACATCAGATGTGTTGATGAAGATACAAAAATTACAAGTGCCACAGGGCATAGTATGACCTGTGACATGAGTCATGCTGACAGGACCTCTATCATAACACAAGAGCCTCTTCAAGTTTTTATGATTCTTGAATCTAAACCTAGGTATATCACCTACAATCCCTGCCAATGTCATCATCAACTTGTAAAATGGGCCCAGTGCTGTGAAAATAAACCAGTGACCTCTTTATGATCACTTGTAAAAAAGAGGGGAATTTTGACATTGTTCGTGGTGGAATTATTACCATCGACAGTGCCTACCTCCGTAGCAGGTCCAAAATATGGTCGCGCTGAAGTTGACCTCAGATATTCGAGGTCAGACCATTCATTGTCTATTAATCTCACTAGTACTGTACCCCCTTGCTAACAACTTCTACTCTAAAAGTACAGTTTTGTACCTACCATAAATGTAGATGTTCGAGGATCCACATTGCTGCAGTCCTAACTATTGGGTAGTCCGCTGTCCAGTCGGCCCGAATACCAAAGTATATGGCTGACGTCGGTCACGGCGCATTAGACTGACGTCAGTACGTCAGGGTACTAATGCGCATGACCGACGTCATATCCTCAGTCTTTTCTTGCCCCAGATGTCAGAAGACCCTAAAAAGACAAGGCCAAAACCAAAACACACCAAACATACCTGCACCAAAAATATATACAATATATACAAAGGTACCAGAAGATAATCTCACCTACACAACCACCCCTAAACACAGAGGGAAGGAGGGAGGTTGGACTGCAGCAATGTGGATCCTCGAACATCTACATTTATGGTAGGTACAAAACTGTACTATGTTCTTCATTCCACATTGCTGCAGTCCTAACTATTGGGTAGAATCCCAAAGCAGAGGTAAGGGAGGCTGGCAAATCATAAGGAAGCAGGAGCTGATAACATGCCTTGCAAAATAGCTGTGGCAAAACCAGCCCTAGACTTAGAGTAGAGAGGAAGGTGGTAATGCTTAGAGAAAGTATGCACTGAACTCCAAGTAGCTGCCTCCAAAATATCCTTAGTTGCCACCCCCCTTAGAAATGCTGTTGAAGTGGCAGTAGCCCTAGTGGAATGAGGCCTAATCCCAGCTGGAATCTCTTTGCCATGATGGGAATAACAAAATGCAATGCAAAACCCAATCCACCTAGAAATAGTTTGTTTTGACACAGGCTTGCCCTGCAAACTCAAAGCAAAAGAAACAAACAACTGCTGAGACTGTCTAAAATCCTTAGTCCTGCTTAAATAATAACGCAATTGCCTGTGTACATCTAAAGTGTGCAAAATCTTTTCCCCTTTATTTTGGGGATCTGCATAGAAAGTAGGCAAATGAATAGTTTGGTTTAAAGCCACACTAGAAACCACCTTAGGCATAAAGGAAGGATTAGTACGTAATGATACCCTATCCTTATGAAAAATCAAAAAAGGCTCAACCGCCATAAGGGCCTGTAACTCCGAAACCCTTCTTGCAGAAGTAATGGCCAACAAAAAATCAGTCTTCCATGACAAGTATTTCAGGTCAGCAGTAGCTGCAGGCTCAAAAGGTTGTAGAGTAAGTTTCTCCAACACAAAATTGAGATCCCAAGCAGGAGTAGGAGCTCTACGGGGGTCTTATATTCTTTGCCCCCTAAGAAATTGCTTGAACAAAGGATGTGAAAACAATGGTGGGTCACAATCATAGTGAGCTGAAATTGCTGCAGCATGAATCTTAATGGAAGAGAAAGACAAACCTTTGTCCAATAACTCAGTAAGATATTGAAGAGCCACACTCAAATTAGGCTCAAATCTCCAAATTCTTTGCTGCAGTCCAAAATAAAAATCTCTTCCATTTTTCATGACACTTTCCTTGTACTAGGTCTTCTGGCTTCCATAATCACATTTAAAACTTGTTGAGGAAGTTGAGACCTGCTGTCTTTCAAAACAGAATATGCCAGGCTGTTAGATGAAGAGTTTGAAGCTTGACATTGAGCAGATGACCGTCCCTCTGAGACAATAGGTGTGGAATCAAGGGTAAAGGCCATGGAGGCTTCCTTACCAGACTCCTCAGTAATGGGTACCAGTGCTGCCGAGGCCAATCTGGAGCTATTAAAATCATCCTTGGCTTGTCTTGTCTGACCTTTAGAAGCACCTTCGGGAGAAGAGGCAGAGGTGGAAAAGCATACACATAAAGATTTTTCCAACTGAAAGAAAGAGCATCCACTTTCCAAGCTGTGTGATGAAATCCCTTCGTGCAAAACTTTGGCAGCTGGTGGTTTAGTGGAGAAGCGAACAGATCTATGTCTGGAGTTCCCCATGACACTGTCAATTTTTGAAATACATGAAGATCCAGTTTCCACTCGTGGGGATCCATGATTTGTCTGCTTAACACATCTGCTAAGGAGTTCTGTGCTCCCGGCAGAAACCTTGCCTGAAGAGTTAGTTGCAAGCTGAGCGCAGTCTCCCATAAAATCATTGCTTGCCTGCACAATGGGTAAGAATGTGTTCCCCTTGTTTGTTGATGTACCACATGACAGTTGTGTTGTCTGTTAGAATCAACACCTGCCCTGGAAGAAGTAACTCCTTGAAAGCCATTAATGCAAACTGGACAGCTAACATCTCTTTCATGTTGATATGTAGATGCTGTAGTCTGGCAGGCCACTTGTCTTGTATCCACTTTCCATCTAGATGAGCTCCCCAAGCAATGTCTGAGGCATCTGTCGTTAGAATCTGACTTGCCTCTGGCCGGGTCACAGAGAGTCCCTTGTTTAGGTGACATTCCTGAGCCCACCACAAAAATTCCTTTTGAATGCAAGGTATTATTTGAATGACAGTGTCCAAATCCTGGCAGTGCTGTGTCCATAGATTTTGAGATACCATTGTAGCTTCCTCATATGCAGTTTGGCATTGGGAAGCACCAGAATACAAGATGCCATGAACCCTAAGGCTTGAAGGACTGTCCTTGCAGTCAGCCCGGACTGAAGAGATAATTGATGGAAGTAACTGGAAAGATTCTTTTGTTTGTCCGGGGTTAAAAGGCCATCTGGGCTGCTGTATTCAGTCTCACACCCAGAAAGCACATGTCTTGAGAGGGTACTAGACTGGACTTTATTTCGCTCACAGAATACGCTAGGCATCTTAGCACTGCTATGACATATTCCAAATGCTGTAGAAGGTCTTCCTTTTCTTGAGCCAGAATCAGGCAGTCGTCCAAGTAAGGATAGATCTGAATTCCTTTTAGCCTGAAGTAAGCTATCACTGGAGCCAGAACCTTTGTGAATACTCTGGGCAGTAGATAAGCCAAAGGGCAATGCAGAGAACTGATAATGAGAATTTCCAGCTCGAAACGCAGATACTTTCTGCAACTTAGTCTTATAGGCACATGAAGGTAAGCTTCCTTGAGATCTAAAGTTACCATCCAGTGATCTTTGCCCAGCAGAGGTAAAAGCTGTTGTAACGTCAACATTTTGAACTTTGGAATGTCCAGATAAGTGTTGAGGATAGATAAATCCAAAATTGGTCTCCACGTGTTCCCCTTCTTTGGTACTAGGAACAGGCGAGAATAAAATCCTAGGCCCCTTTCTGGCACAGGAACTGACTGAATGGCTCCTATTTGGAGTAACAGAGAAATTTGTTTGCGAGCCTCTGTTCTTTGTAGAGGAGGAATGTCTGGCATGCCTTTGAAAGGAGGCAAGGTATGGAAATAAAACCTGTAACCGTGGTGAATGATATCCAGAACCCATTTGTCTTGGGTAATTAAATCCCAATTTTCTTTGAAAAGAGACAGCCTTCCTCCTAGAGGTGCCGCCAGGCGAGAATGTACTGGCAGCTGAAAAGGCAGGTCATTGGGTCTGCTTACGAAAGGACTGACCCCTGCCCTCACCAGAAGTCTGAGCAGGTGAACTCCTGTCCTAGGCCTAAAAGAACCTTGAGCTCTGCCCCTACCACGCCTAGACCTACCCCTAGACTGGGAATCATAAGCAGGATAAGTCCACCCCTTAGTAGGCCAATTTCTACTAAACTTGGAGGCTGCACCTGCAAAAATCCTTAACAGTTTGCATAGACTTAGCCTTGTCCTCCATTTTCTTTAAAACTGCTTCCACAGGCGAACCAAACAACACATCAGACTGTAAAGGAGCATCCAAAATCCTTGTCTTAACATGCTCAGCTAAGTTCTGATCTCTCAACCAGGCGTGCCTCTGAAGAACAGAACCAGTGGCAGCCACCCTCGAGGAGGCCTGCACAGCATCAAAACCACACTGCAAAGAATGCTTTCCCACTTGTTCAGAAACATGAACTAAATCCTGCAGCTCTTTACACTCAATACCTTCAGCCAGAGCATCCACCTTAGACTTCAATTGTGAAAGGAGATAATTCTGATATTTTAACATGTGAAACTGACAATTCAACGCCCTCATGGCTAAAGTGGAAGAAGTGTACACTTTCTTTCCCCATCTATCCAAAGCCCTTGCCTCTTTATCAGGAGGAACAGGATTTTTAACCACAGAAGCCTTCACACCTTTAGGCCCCTGAGAGACAGTTTCTGGGTCCGCCCTAGGACTCTTAAAAAGATACTTATGGGCTTCAGGCACCCTATAGTACCTATCCGGTTTAACTGGTGCAGGAGGCAAAGAATCAGGATTTAGTGAAGCCTCTGCAAAAACATCTTCTACAACATTCAGAACAGGAGGTATAGCTAAAGGCCTATGCTGGGGTAAAAACAAGAATTCTCTAAGCCTCTTCCTGGAATCAGAGAAATCTTGACCGTCCCATTTAAAATGCTCCCTCATGGAATGCAGGGTCTCTGAAAAAGAAAAATCCTCAGGAGGCGAAGCTGAAGGAGTAGAATCATCCACATCAGAATCAGAATAAGGAGGATACTCCTGCAAGTCCTCAGCAGAAGACTCAGAAGCCTCCAAACATTGCTCAAAACTCTCAAACTCAGGTTCCACCCTAGGCCTCTTATCAGGAGGGGGCATAGAACCTCTAATCATAGTAATCAAATCCTCTGCCATTTTTAGCATATGCTTCTTAGGCAAAGACCCTGAAACACTTGGAGAAACCCCCACAGAAGCTAAAGTAGGCCTGCCTCTTAAAGAAGCCTTGGCAACAGAAGGCGAGGCCCTAACCACCTTAGGAAGAGAGGGAAGAACAGCCACCTGAGAAGCCCCTTCAGCCTGGCCTACTTCCTGAGAGGACACATCCTGCAACAATAAAGTTTCTCCTGAGACTCCAAAGAGACTCCTGGCAGAACCTCCGGCTCCACTGAGCCTCTAAAGAACCGACGTCCGGGACTGTCGGTTCTTCCCCTAGGCTTCGCTGCTTTGTACTTGCACTTTTTGGCTGAAGCGGGCGTCGGAGCAACCGACGGCATTTTATAATTACAACGCTTCCCAAACACTAACCTGGCACAGTCTAACCTTCTCTTAATAGTGCGTTTGTTAAATCTAGCACAAGAGCGGCATCCAACAACGTCGTGCTCAGGCCCTAAACAAGGTATACACAAAGTATGGTAATCCCTATGAGGTATCTGTTTCCCACAAGAAATACAGTTATTCACTTTTTCTGACATCCGGTTAAATACTGAGGCAAGAAAAAACCAAAATATTCCCCAACGGGGTACTTAGCCAACTTTGATTCGGTCTGAAACTCTGACTTCAGAAACTTTCAGAACGCCAACCTGCACTCGCAAAATTGCTTCCGCATCGGACCATGCGGCAAAAAAGACTGAGGATATGACGTCGGTCATGCGCATTAGTACCCTGACGTACAGACGTCAGTCTAATGCGCCGTGACCGACGTCAGCCATATACTTTGGTATTCGGGCCGACTGGACAGCGGACTACCCAATAGTTAGGACTGCAGCAATGTGGAATGAAGAACATCCGGCAATCTCATGTTGAAAACCGTCCATAGACGGATTTAACCTGGAGGCCCTCATTCCCTGTCCTCTAAATTCCTAAAGATATAGCCAGGAGAAGTTCTTGAGACCTGTCATTAGCTTGAATCAAATAGTTCTAAGAGATTCAAAACAGTTTTTGTTGGATTTATATGAATGCACCAAGACTGTTTCTGATGTTAGTGAGGTGATTTTTGTTACTTTTGACGTTCAGTCATTATTCACTATGATTCCCAATGAATTGGGTATTCAGTATGTGCATGAATACCTATCACTACACAGTGATTATACTTTGAAACAGATTGATTTGATCTGTTTTCTTTTAGAGATTGTTCTTGAAAATAATGTTTCCACTTTTAGTGAGGAGATGTTTATGCAGAAACATGGCGTAGCTATGGGCACTTCATGTGCCAATAGCTACGCCAACATGTTCCTTGCCCATTGGGAGATTAACACGTTGTTCCCTATCTCAGAGTACAAGGAACATGTGTTACTTTATTGGCGTTTTGTCGACTATTTGTTTTTGCTATGGTGTGGGTCGTTTGAGGCCTTGGCACACTTCTATAATACCATGAACAGCTTAACAGACTGCCTTAAATTTACTTTCAATTGGTCTTATACCCACATTGAGTTTTTAGACCTATATATTGAGAAGTTAGATGAGTATACAATCAATACAGACATCCATTGTAAGACATGTCATAGAAATGCTTTCCTTTTTAGGTCCAGCATGCATCCTGGCTATATCTTTAGGAATTTAATTAGAGGACAAGGAATGAGGGCCTCCAGGTTAAATCAGTCTATGGATGGTTTTCAACATGAGATTGCCGGTTTAGAGAAGAAGTTGTTAGCAAGGGGGTACAGTACTAGTGAGACTGATAGACAATGGTCTGACCTCGAATATCTGAGGTCAACTACAGCGCGACCATATTTTGGACCGGTTACAGAGGTAGGCGCTGTTGATGGTAATAATTCCACCACGAACAGTGTTAATATTCCCCTTTTTTTACAAGTGATCATAAAGAGGTCACTGGTTTATTTGCACAGCAATGGCCCATTTTACAAGTTGATGATGAGATTGGCAGGATTGTAGGTGATATACCTAGGTTTAGATTCAAGAATCATAAAAACTTGAAGAGGCTCTTGTGTTATGACAGAGGTCCTGTCAGCATGACTCCTGTCACAGGTCATACTATGCCCTGTGGCACTTGTAATTTTTGTATCTTCATCAACACATCTGATGTTTTTTTATCATCCAGACCTTTGAAGAGAGTTTATCTTTAAAGTACATGCCAACTGCATGACCTCTCACGTTGTCTATTTAGCAGAGTGCACTGCCTGCTGCTCGTTTTATGTTGGCAAAACCAACAGGTTGTTCCGTGATAGAATGAGAGAGCATATATATATCACATTAGGAAAGGTTCATCACACAATGCACTTTCGAAACATGTTTTAGAACAGGAGTATACTCATACTTTCAATTTTAGAGTTAATGAGGTCATTTTGCCCAGTATTAGGGAAGGTGATATCACCACACATACTGAGCATAGAGAGACCTGCTGGATTGTCATACTTCGTGCAGGTAGAGGGAAAGGGTTAAATGAGAGGGCTTCTATCAAACCTCTATTAAAGAAAATAGAGACTGCATAAATGATTTTTTATAAATGATTTTTATAACTTTATATTTGTTGTAAATAGATATTTATTTTCATATGTTTATACATTGATTTACATTTTTGTGTTTACCTTTTTGATGGTGTTTTCTATTTTATTACGTGGGCAGAATATTCATATGCTTATATATATATATATATATATATATATATATAGATATATATATATATATATATATATATATATATATATAGAACACATTTTAACTATGTTTATGCTGAGTTATTTGTATGCATTTTTGACATGTACTGTTTAGATGTTTGTTTAGTATTTGGAGAGGCAGTTATTTCCCAAAGATGAATGAGTCATGTTTATGTAATTTGTCAATCAATTAATTAATTAATGTGTTTTGTGATTGGAGAGAGCCTTGATAGCATGTGCATATATATATATATATATATATATATATATATATATATATATATATATATATATATATATTGGTCTGGGGAAGCTTTACTGTGAAAGCACTTACCAATTTTCAATAAACCTCTGTGGACTGTTTTTACTACCTGAAGAGTTTTTTTGTCATGTCCTTGAATTATTTTCCTTTGTGACCGATTGATAAAGCTATGGCATGCCTTGTGGTTGTCTTTGGAATCTTTGGCAATTTTATTTTTGTAACTAGCTTTGGAGGATTTTATGAGGGATCTCAGCTTCTTACTGAGGCTGGTAAGGGAGTTTTTTGCATCCTGGGATTTTCCTCTTTTCTGCAACAGTTTCTTCCTTTTGTTGTAAAGTTTGTTTATGGCAGGGGACCACCAGATTGGCTTCATTTTTTTGGAGGAGAACATCTTGGTTCTATTTGGGATGGCACGGTTCATGCACGAGTGGATGTGCTCGTACAGTGTCTTAGTGTAGGATTCAGCAGTCCAACTTTCAGTTCCCATCTGCATGGGTGTCATGAAGTTTGTCACTTCTGACTTGAGTAGCATGAAGTTGGCTTTGGAGAAGTTTTTTTTACAGAGGTTTCTTTACTGGGGGGTGTGGGAGGGATGTGGATGTCAAGGGTGATTAGCTTATGGTCAGACCTGACCAACAAGGGGGTGACGATGAGTGTGGAGCATCCATTTCTCATGTTGGTAATGACCAGGTCTAGGATACTGGAGCCCCTGGTGGGACTATGGATTAGTTGGATCCAAGGTACTGGAATTTATGAATTCCAAGAACAGTTGGACAAAGGTGTTGGTACACGAGTAGTTTTCCCAGTTAACGGCAGGGTAGTTGAAATCACCCAGTATTAGGGTGTCTGGTTGCATCTTGATGCAAGCTACAATTTGGACTGCAGTCTTACCTAGTGTTAGTTCCATCTGGAGAATTTCAGATGGATTGTGTTGGGCAACTAGCCTGGTGGTGTGAATATCCTTGGTGAATATGGACACTCCTCCACCTTTAGTGTTTTAGTCCTAGTTTGGTGGCCGAAAATGTGGTAAGAGTTGTAGCCTGGTATTGCAGGGGTGCTCTCTGGAGCCTTGAACCAGGTCTCAGTTACTGCACAGATATCAATGTTCTCCATTTTTAGGAGTGCCTCAAAAGAGTGCATTTTGAGGTTTAGACTTCTAGCACTGAGTAGCATTACCTTCAGATTTTGCATGCTTGTACCCGTTATGTTGGTGTTTTTTTTCCTTTGAATTTTACCTAAAAAAGGCACTATAGGGGTGGCAAGAGCCTTAGCCAGTAACCTGAATCCCAGGTGCGACAGGTGCAGACCATCTCTTGCAAAGCATCGCGGTCCGTCGATCATGTTGTCCCAGGCAGACATATACTGGATCCCCTTTGAATGACACCAGAAGCTTAGCCAATTGTTGAAGTCAATCATTTTGTCCTTATACTGTGGTATCATTCTGGGCTAAGGCAGGATGCTACTCACGGATAGGGTCACACCTGCTTGGGCCACATGATTTGAGAGCTCTTCCATGTCTCTTTTCATGTAGTCCAGGGGGGTATGTCTCAAGTCATTCCCTCCAACATGGACAATGACAGAGTCATATTTGTACTTGTTGTGGAGTGACTTGAGTGCATGCGTTATGTGGCGGATCCTTGCACCTGACAGGCAGCTGAATGTAATTTTCTCCTTGTTCAGCCTGGTGAGTGGGACCATCAGTGTGCCTGACTATAGAGTCACCTATGACTGAAGTGCTGGGTACATTGTCTTGCCTTAGGGGATGTTGTTGGGTGGCATACTGGTGTGGTGATCTATGTGACACTTTGGTTGTGATTGGTGTTTGTTTGTGTTTCAGCTTCGGAGGTCCTTGTTGCTTGGGCAGGTTACTGTTAAGGGACTCCACATATGAGGGTTTAGTGTTGCTACGTGAGGGTGTTGGTGTGGGTTTAGAAGGCCTATGTGTTCGTGAGGTGTAGTGCAAGTGTTAACCTTCCCATCTTGACTGTCTAGCACAATCTTGGGTGGAGAGAGCTTTGCTTCCTGTTTGGCTATATAAATGCATCTCTCACAGGTTGTAGTGTTGGGTGGTAGGAGGAGAGGGTTGTCTGTGTACATGAGGCAATTGCTGCATTGCCCCAGTATGGCCAGATTCACCAGATGGACAGGAGAAATCACCGGAAGCTGGTTCTTTTCTTTGTGAAGTACAAGAGCGGTTTTCCCTTACCTTAGCACCATGGAAAAAGTAAAGCTGCACACACGACTCCCACTGCACATTTGTTAACAGAAAAAAAAAAAAAAACAAGCTAATACCTTTGCAGTTGTGTTGTAAGAAGCAGCATTTTCCAAGACTTTCATTATTTATTCTTATTTTTAAGTCTACATGCTTGCACAAATCATTTGTTTATAGCTTACGTCAAAGGCATTAATCTAGAAAATTCACCCTTGTAAAAATAACAGAAAATGTCTCATTCCCACATACAACAGACAGTACACTTTTACATCCACCCGAGAAGCCCAAGATCACAGCATATTAACATTAAACTTGCTTTTGTCCAGCATGTCCTCTCATTATACTGCAAAGTCTATATTTCTTACAACTAAAACGTATCTATTTACTTTAACATCTTTAACACATACAACCGTCAGTGAAAAGACCCTTTCCATGTTTAAAACATCCCTGAGTAAACACTACACAAAACTGCTTTACTGTATATAACATGAAACTTGTATCAAGAAATGATTTATAGAAATAGTGATAAGAACAAAACTTGTTTTAGTTAGTTACTTTTCTACCATTTACTGTCTTTCTAAACATTAACGACAAAGTGGGGTACGTGCTTTACAGTCCACCCACAAGTTTAACAGATTGAAAAAAACAATGGTTCAATCTTTTTCAGGCATTTTGTTTTACAAATCGTATTTCTCAAATGTGATTGATGCTTTATAGTCTCCCATTTATTCACTAATTTCAGTGTTGCTGTTCTTCCTGTTTATCTCCATCTTCTAACACCAGAGTCTGGTTCAAATCCAAAGTACACCAGATTTTTCTAGTCAACTCCTGTGCTTTTTTTCTGTCTCTCAATCATGTTCCTTTCGAACATCAGAAAAGGTTTCTCCGGCAAAGTCTCCCTATGAACGTTACTGTCAGAATAATAAGCATAGTCCCCTACTGCTTTGTTGGTACACTTTGTTGAATATTTTTTTTTATTTCCTCCTTAGCCTGTTCAGCCATAAAAATGACATTGATTTTTCAGAAAAAATACTCTGAATACAGACAGATACAACAAGCTTGAATCTCACATCAGCCTCTCAATACTACATGCTTTCTGGAATAAATTTGCTTCTCTTCTGTCTGATGTTCAGTGAATAATCGTTTTCTACAAACACACTGTTGTCTACAATTTTTAATAGGTTGTCCTTCTGCCAGGTATCAGGATCAACTCTTTCTGCTGGTATCATTGCATTTTTACATATGGCTTGGCTGCTTTCCCATGGTCAGGTTTGGAGCATACACTCAATGTACCCTTTCAATTAACAAACCCTGGTCGGGAACACCAGTCCAGGTGCTTATCTGTGCTCTCAGAAAATTAATAAGGTATTTTTCTTCCATTTTCTCTGGTACAGTAGAAAATCTCAGGTTTTCTCTGCTTGTGATGTTTTCTAACTCTATTTTTTTGAAATGGCACTTCTTGAGAAGCCTCATACTCAGCCAGCTTTTTTTCATTTTGACCTTTGATTTTTGTAGTTTTATCAGTTCATCTTTTAATAGTATTTAACTGAACACGTACCATAAAAAAAAAGTTTTTAACTGTACATATTCTTCTGGTTGTGATTTTACATTACTCATTATTTGCTTATCCTACACTGAGTTTCTATGTATTTAAATTGTAAAATGTACTTTTTATCAGGCATGGGAGTGGTTTACTGTGCTGTAAAACAAAGTGTTATTGGTACACATGTTAAATTCACATCCCTTCCCCCATCAGTGTGACATTCGAGCTGGTCCTGCCCTACCTAGTAGCTGTCATAATAATATATAGCCCTAATGTACTTTAATGGTACATCTTATTTAACCAAATTATTACGTCTGTGATTTTATACAAGGCAATATACTACATGGCTAGAAATATATCAACCTTAGTTCATTTTGCGAATAAAAATTATATATAAATATATACATATACATTTTGCATGTAAAAATCAGTTTCTATTTTCATAACCTATTGTTAACAAAGATCGCTTTCGTCCTTCTAGACTTCTTCAGGTCTGTGTACAAGAACCCTAAAAACCTATGTAATTGTATAATTAGTTAGTATTGTTATTACCATCATTTTGAATAAAGTGGAAAAAAGAGAACCAGAAAAAAGTAAAAAAATATATGTATGATGATGGAAACAAAATATACACTTAAATGTCAAATTATTTTAAATGGTATTTAAAACCAATTTGTAGAAAAAAATAAAATAAAATACACTTAGTCATGTAAACAATGTGGCAATTTTCTAAGTTCCAGTGCACTTTTAATTGAACAGTAGCAGTTTACTCCAGGCTTTCTAAAAGAGTTCAGCTTTAATTGCCACATGAGTTCCTGTTTCTCCAGAATATTCGGGATGTGGGTGATATTGAAGGAGACATCCCGAATATTCTGGAGAAACAGGAACTCATGTGGCAATTAAAGCTGAACTCTTTTAGAAAGCCTGGACTAAACTACTACTGTTCAATTAAAAGTGCACTGGAACTTAGAAAATTGCCACATTGTTTACATGACTAAGTGTATTTTATTTATTTTTTTCTACAAATTGGTTTTAAATACCATTTTAAATCATTTGACATTTAAGTGTATATTTTGTTTCCATCATCATACATATTTTTTTTTACTTTTTTCTGGTTCTCTTTTTTCCACTTTATTCAAAATGATGGTAATAACAATACTAACTAATTATACAATTATATAGGTTTTTAGGGTTCTTGTACACAGACATGAAGTCTAGAAGGACGAAAGCGATCTTTGTTAACAATAGGTTATGAAAATAGAAATTGATTTTTACATGCAAAATGTATATGTATATATTTATATATAATTTTAGATCGCAAAATGAACTAAGGTTGATATATTTCCAGCCATGTAGTATATTGCCTTGTATAAAATCACAGACTTAATAATTTGGTTAAATAAGATGTACCATTAAAGTACATTAGGGCTATATATTATTATGACAACTACTAGGTAGGGCAGGACCAGTTCGAATGTCACACTGATGGGGGAAGGGATGTGAATTTAACATGTGTACCAATAACACTGTTTTACAGCACAGTAAACCACTCCCATGCCTGATAAAAAGTATATATATATTTAGAAAGCTTGTGAGGAAATTATTACTCTATTTTTGTTTTACTTGGATCGCTTGTCTGTGTACTTAATAAAGGATTTTCGACTGGAAACAGACTGCCTGCCTTGCTTGGATTACTTTCGAATACTTAGTAATACTGTAGAATTATATATTTTCTATTATTACTTTTTGACTTGACGAGTTTACGTTCGCTGCTACTTCTACTACTGTCTGATCTGATTAATATACAGTGATTAACTAGAAATATATGGACTGAAAACCTTCCACACAGAGAAGTTTCTTACACTGTTTTGTTTTTAGACCCACTACACTTTAGTGGGTTGTTTTGAGACTTCGGGGATACCACGAAGATTACTTGTTTTTTTAAATTGTAAAATGAACGCCTATGTATTATAAACTGAGATTTTACACTTTAACTGGATTTCTCTGCATTATAACCTGTTTGTAACTGGAGGTTTTCTCCTCCGGTCCCCACTGGACAAACCCAGTTAACAAATGTCAATAAAGAAATAAATAAGTAAAACAGCTAGCTAAAGCCTTTTCTATTATTTCTAGCATTTTGTTTGAGTTGACATATTTCTTCAATGTTTCACATATTTTAATCACCTCTCAGTACATCTGATTTAAATTTTCTCTACATTTCTGGAAGCCATCTCTTGAACCAAAGCTTAAGCTTGAACTGCTTTTTTACTGAACAGTTGCAGAATTGTTCCCAGACTTTTTCTTTCTAAATGATTTTTTCAGGTTTTCCAAATTTGGTTTTTGTTGGCATCCAGTCATTATATGAATCTTACCCCCTCCCAAAAAAAAAAGTTTCAGTGGCTCTCCTTTTTTCATTCTCAGAGTCTGTTTTCACACTGAGAGAGCTGATGTTAAGTTGCTGATCAGTGTGCAGTTATCTTTGAAATCTCTAGGTACGCAGGATTTTGTAGTCAAATCCTAGTCATGTTAGCAATTTTAAGCATATGCTCAGAATAAAGGGGGTCTAAAAAGGTAGCAAAGTCAAAGCCTTCAAGCATCTAGTTTTAGCACAGCCAAGTTTGGGTGCAACAAAGAGCCCTGGGCTGTGTCAGGAGGTTCACATACTCTGGCAGCAGCATCAAAGACTTCACCCTTAACATATCTGTAAGGACAGAGAGAATCTGTGCTGCTCTGGAAAGACAAGAGCAGCCAGTATCACTTCTGATCTTTCCACGGTTATATATTGTATATACTCTGGGAAGTTTAGGATGCTATAAAGAAACAGGCTCATCCAATTCAGGGAGAAGGAATCCAGTCCCAAGCGTGTTTTAGCATGGTGCTCTCCAGTACTAATTCCTTAGGTGTCTGTTTTCTGCAGAAGCAAAGTCTATTTCTAGAACACCCCACCCAGCTATTAAGCCCAAAAAAGTATCCCTGCATAACATCAATCATGACAATCTGCTGCTGTCTTACTCCATCCATCTGCCAAGGAGTTCTCCTGTGTAGGAATGTAGGGACCCTAAAAAACATCTGTGCCTCAAACTGCCTCCTCCCATGATTGTATAGCTACTTTTCACAATGTATAAGAGTAGATCTTCAACCCCCCCCCACCCAAACCCATTTATGTATAACTTGACTGTTGCCTGGACCTCTGGCTTCCTCAAAGTTTAAAGGCCCTGAGGACCAAAATGACATTAATTTCCTTTACAGGTATTTTTTTCTCCTCTAGGGGTTCTACCAGCCTTGCAGTGTATGAACATGGCATCCAGGCTATATCTGAAGCATCAGGTGTTACAATTTGATTTGGAAAGGCTGTGTGTCAGAAAGATAAAGCAAATAAAAAATAAGGGAGGTCTATTACTCTACTTTTTTGATACATGGCAGGGCTGAGATGACACATTCCAAATTTGGCTTTACTGTTTGCAAGTGTTCTTTAGAGACCACCATAGCTTCCTTGGGTTTTACAAATCACACTGTTAGAATACAGGAGGTCATAAAACTCAGAGATTTCTCAAATTTCCTGGTTGAAACCTTTGCCCTTAAGGCTATGCCCTAGAAGAAAGTGAGGCGGCAATATCAACTTTTCCTCTGGTAGGAAGGCCCTGAATACTGTTGCATCTATACTGACCCCTTAAGAGACAACAGACCTGGCTTGGGTGAAGTTTGACTTGGAAGTGTTCAAGTAGAGCTCCAGCCTGTTGAAACATTTGAGAGTAAAGTTCAGGGACTTCCCCCATGACTGAACCTGAATAAGGCAATCAACAACAAAAGGAGAAATGTTAACTATCTTGGATCTGCAATGAGCAATTACTGGAGCAAGACATTTTGTAAACACTTTGGATGCAGCAGCCACACTAAATGGCAAGGTAGTAGACTGGCAATCCTAGGCTCCCTCCAAATAACCACACCATAAATCTAAGACACCACCAGTGGTCCTGTGAATAGGAATGTGAATATATGTACCTTTTTGGTCTGGAGTTGACATCTAGATCTGGGAAGCTGGGGGGAAGAGGCTCTATGAGGTCAACACCCTGTACTGTGGGACATGAAAGAAAGAACAGTTGTGTGAATTCTTACTATAACCATATATGTCCTTCTCTTCTATGTTGCTGCATTCTTTACATGAGGGATGACTGCAATAGGTAGTCCCGACGTCCAGTCAGTATACAAAAAGTATTTTACCACTACAAGGTACATTGCACTTAGGCTTGCAGACAGCGTAGGTAATAAAAGTGACATCCACACGTACCATCCTAGGAACTGAATGCTCTAGTAGGAATACCAGCTTAAGAAACAAAAGGAGGAAAACATTCATCCGCAGAAAATACATGAACTGGGGGAGGTGGAGGGGCAGAATACTACAACATAGAAGAGAAGGACATCTATGGTTATGGTAAGAGTTTACACAACTATTCTATGTCCTTCTATTTGTATGTTGCAGTATTCTTTACATGAGGGAGAATACCACAGCTCATGAAGAAGAGAGGGAGGAGGAAGGAGCAGAGGTGCTCTCTAGAAAGCCATGAAGAATGGCTCTAGCAAAGTCCGCTCTGGATCTGGAGATGCCATCCAACTTGTAATGTTTAGTGAAAGTGTGAACAGAAGTCCATGTGGCTGCATCCAGAGTAGTAGTAGTATCCAAACCCTTGAAAAAAGCACCGGACCAGGCAACAGTTCTAGTAGAATGAGCCTTAACAGGGGGAGAGAGACTCTTGCTATGAAAAACATAAAACAAAATGGCCTTGGAAATCCAAGTAGAAATTGTCTGCTTGGAAACAAGCCTTCCCAGAGCCCTGGGATGAAAAGACAAAAAGTTGATCAGATTTACTGACGGCCTTAGTTTTATCCAAATAACATCCGAGTTGTCTATGCACATCCAAGGTATGTAGGACCCTCTCACTAGGGACTGTGGAGAGAGAAAAAAGATGGGCAAATTAATAGACTGATTAAGTGAAAACTCATTCACAACCTTGGGCATAAAGGAAGTAAGTAGTCAGAGGTGATGGCGAGTAATAGCACAGTCTTCCAATTATAATGTTGCATGGAAGCTGTGGGCTGCAGGTTCAAAAGGAGCCACAGTGAGTTTTTCCAAAACATAATTTAGATCCCAAGGAATGGGAACAGGTTTCCTAGGAGGCTTTATGAGAAGGATGCCTTTTAAGAAAAGCTTTACCTCTAATCTACAGGCCAATGGAGGAGATAAAGGCAGAGAAGCAGAAATGGCAGACAAATGAACTTTAACAGAAGAATAAGACTACACAGCCTTCAGCAGCTCACGCAAGTAGGACAGAACTAAAGGAATGCCCACTAACAGGGGATCTAGGTTACGAGACAGACACCAGGTGGAAAACCTCTTCCATTTTGATAAGTATGATTTCCTGGTATTGGGTATCCTAGCCTCCTACAAAACCCTAAGCATGTCCTCAGAAAGGAGGTGTCTGAAAGGAATCAAAAATTTATCACCCACAATGTCGGATGTAGAGTTGACAAATGTGGGTGTATTATGAGATCCCTTGTCTTGTGCGAGAACCACCACCCTGTGAGGTAACTTGTGATGACTGCCCTTGGCTAAATGCAGAAGAGGAGGGAATGAATGCTGTCTCAGCCAAAAGAGAGGGAGTCACCAGCAAGATTTTTGGTTTGCCCTGCTGAATATTCAGCAAGACTTTCTGAATGAGAGGGAAGGGGGGATGCATATAGAAACATCCCCTTCTAAGAAACTGAAAGGGCGTCCGCCTTCCAGATCAGAGGACCTGGGGACTGTGAGACAAAATTGTGGAAGTTGTCTGTTCACAGGGGAGGCAAAGACATTGACTTGAGGTGTACCCCCATCAGTGGAGAATGTCCAGAAACACATCTCTGTGAAGCATCCATTCATGGGATTGAGTTGTGGACCTGCTAAGCATGTCTGCAACAACATTCTGATTGGAGATCTACACTGCCTGTAGAGCGACCTGGCACTGATCTCTGCCAGCTCCCACGCCATGACAGCTAGCCTGCATAGAAGATATGATTTTGTCCCCTCCCCCCATTTGTTTACATATCAAAGTATCGTGTTGTCTGTAAACAGTTTTAGGGGTCCTGAGCCCTGAACAGCCAGCAGATGAGCTCTCATCTCCTTTACGTTGATGTGTTCCTGCCTTTGAGGTGGAGACCAAAGGCCTTGCACCTTTATGTTTGCAAAGGCTTCTCCCAACCCATGTCTGAGGAGTCTGTGAACAAGACTTAAGTAGGAAGAGGAGGATGCAAAGGAAGACCTGGGTTTAGAGAAAACTTCTGAATCCACCAATGTAGCTCCCTCTTTAGACCAGGAAACAGAAGGAGGACAAACTCCAATGGGTGCAGATGCAGTCTCCAAACTGACTTTAGGAACCACTGAAATTTCCTCATGTGCAGTTTGGCCAGAGGCAACAAGGGAATAGTGGATGCCATAAATCCCAGCAGCTTGAGAAACTCCCTGGCTGTCAGAGAGTGCAAAAGGAGAACATTTTGGAAATAGTTGACTATAAACAGAACTTTCTGAGGAGGAAGGGAAGCCAACATTAGTTCTGTCTGTATCTTGCACCCTTCGAATATGTGGTTCTGGGAAGAGGTGAGAAAGGATTTTTTTTTTAATTTATGGTGAAACCCAACCTTTGCAGAAGGGAAATGATGAAAAAAGATGCTGTTGCACAGTCTCTAGAAGTGATGCCTAGAGCAGAATCATCCAAATAAGGGAAGACCTGTACATCCACGATTCTGCAGAAAGCAATGACAGGAGCCAAGCATTTTGTAAACACCTTTAGTGTCAGAGAGGGACCAAAAGGCAAAGAAGAAAACTGAAAATGTGAGGAAGCAACAGAAAAATGCAGACATTTCCTGTAGAGGGAATGAATGAGAATGTGAAGGTAGGCATCTTGATGTCCAGGGAGGGAGCCCAGAAAATTCTGTAGAAGGATGAGAGGAAATAATGTTTGTAGGGAAAGCATGCAAAAGGTCTGAACATTTAGAAGGTGCTGAGGTGGGAAAGGTCCAAGATGGGTCTCTAATAGCCATCTTCCCTGGGTACAAAAAACATCCTGGAATAAAAACCTCTTCCTCTTTGAGACAGTGGAACTTCTTGTATAGTTTCCCTGGAATTTTAATTTCTGAAGCAGCTCTGGAAAGAACTGAAGTTATTCTTGTGGTGGTTGAGGAATTCCCATGAAGGAAGGGATAATGGAAAGGACCCAAAAATCTTGAGCTGTGTGTTCCCAGGCTGGGAGCGAGAAAGGGGGGTGTGGGAGAGGCATGGGTGGCAGTCACAGACTACCTAGCCTATCAGAAAAGGGTGGCCTCCAAGAAGATGCAGACCGAGTGGGCTTAGAAGGCAGGAGCTGTCCTAGCCCTCCACTTACCACTGGAAGGAAGAGTGGTAGAGCATTTCCTAACAAAAGCAGTTTTCTCAGGATAACTCCTCTGGAATTTAGGAACTGGCGACACAAAAATGTGCCATGAATCCTGTAACTCTATCTTTCTCCTACAGAGACTTGAACAAATTAGTGCAGCAGTTCCAAATAAGGCATTATTATCTAATGGGGCATCCATAATCTTAGCCTTAATAAGCAGCCACAGAAACCACAACCAGATCTGCAAAAGGGCATTTGTAAAGGAATTTACAGTCTTCTGGAACTCTGTAAAACCTATCTGGCCCTTTGGGGCTAGGAGGTTGAGAATCCGGAGACTGTGATGCAGAAGACAAGGCATCAAGAAAAGTTGGTAAAACAGGAGGCACAGCAGATGGAGAGTCCATTTGAAGCAAATCATAGTATCTTTTCTGCACCTCAGACATTTGAGAGCATTCTCACTTAAAATACTCTCTCTCATCCATGCAATAGTCTCCCCAAACATTATATCCTCACCAGGAGACTCAGTGCCATTAGATTCTTCCTCAGGGGAGGCATATTCCAAAGGAGATGTAATTTGTGCAGAGTAAGCCAAGGATTTATCCTCTGAGGAATCCTCCTCATCAGAAAGAACCTGTGCCCTAACCATATTGTGAGGAGGAGAAGAAGTAAGAGGGGAGACACCTGAGGGAGGCCTTAAAGCCATGAAGGCATTAAACAGGCCTTGTGAAAAGGCCCGTCAGCCAGACAATGTTTCCTGAGGGACAAAAACATGTTTAGTTTTCAGTTTCTTTTTAAAGTGGACATCAGGTTTGTGTAAGGTTGAGGGCTTAACGTAGGCCCAACCCTGCACACCCACTGTCAGAACATCCTCCCAGACTAAGATCTGCAGGACAATTTGAAGCCTTCTGAAACAGTGAGCCTAGGTTCTCCCTGTCCATCTGAAGTGGACTTCTGCAAAACGTCTGAGGATGTGCCAGGAGCTGAATCCCTGACAGCATCCAAAGCTGTACCCGCTGAAGAATCCGAACCAGTACCCAAACTGATCTCTATGCCTTCATCAGCCTTCAGAGAGACATTCAGAATGGGAGGTGCAGATGAAGTAACAGGCTTGAGTTTCTTAGCCTTCTTCGCAGGTTCAGCAGAAGGCCCTGACACACCCTCCACAACATCGCTCATTAACCTTTTAAATCTCAGATTTTCAAGGTAAATGCTAAGAGAGGAAAGGAGGCTCCATAGAGTCTTCGGAACAAATGTATGACAGATAGGACAAGAATTATGGCTGTGATTAAGCCCTAAGCAGAAAAGGCAGTGATCATGTCTTTTGTGTAGGATTTGTCTGCCACACTGGCACTTGCCTTTCTTGGATGACATGCAACCTAATACTAAAGCAGTAACAAAACGTAATAAAGAAAACCCCAGTGGGGCACTTAACTGAATCTTGTACACCAGCAAACAATTTGGGCGAGCAGACAGACAAAGATGGCACTTGGACTGGTGGCAGAGAAGTTCTGAGGATGGTACATGTGGACGTCACTTTTATAGCCTACACTGTCTGCAGCCTAAGTGTGACGTCCCTCATACCTTGCAGTGGTAAAAGGCTTTTGTATACTGCCCGTATGTCGGAACCACCTACGGCAGTAATCCCTCATGTAAAAAATACTGCAATACAGGAATAGAAGACATCTTGTTTAATTTTAATAGGTCTAGAATGGGTCACCAGAGACGCTCTTTTCTTGGAATCAGGAAAAATCTTGAACAGAAAATCCAGGCCTTTTCAACAAGGGGGCAAATGCTATGGCCCCCTGCGAGACTCCACAAAGTGCACTATGAACAGGAGATGCACACTGCAATTTTTGCTTGTGACAAAATGCAGCTTGTAGCCTTTGGAGACAAAATACAGAATCCATTTGTCTGTTATGTTTAACCAGTATTGGAATACACCAGTCAGCCGGGTCTCAATTTTTCTGGGTGGGGATGCATGAGGAAATTCGGGGACAGGGTGGGATTTTGGGGACTAAGGAGAAAGATGGTACTGGGGTTAAGTTCTGGGTGGAGGTCACCACACCCCCTTTTGTCTTCTTGCTGACACATTTTCAAATAACTACCTCTCTTACATTTAGGCCGTTTCCCTTTATCTTGTCTTTGGTTAGAGGGACATTGTTTTGTACAGTAATTCCTGAATTGGAAGATGAAATGTGTTACCAACTGCACAGGTTTTCCCTTCTCTTCTAGCCTCTTGAAGACAGCTAAAGATGGTGTTCCAAAGAACAAGCCGTGGTTAAATGTGGCCTTGAGCAGTTGCACCTTGACATCCTCTGGCAGTGACAGAACCTTCAGCCAGGAATGCCTCTTAACAGATTCTGTAGCAACAGCCCTTAAAGCTGTACCCATATAGTACCATACCACATTTGACAGTATGCCTAGTCAGCTGTAAAGCAGTTTCGGACTAAGCTACGGCAGCCTTCCAAATGTCATCCTTGCCTCCATCACAGTCTTCAGGGGGTTGCCAGAGAATATCAGCCTGAAGCTTTCCCACATGGGTCTGAAGGCTCAGGACAAGGCCAGGGTTACTGATGTGTAAACTTTCTTTCCAAACTGGTCTCACAGCCTGCTTTTCCAATCACTGGGACATGTGTTATGACTTGAGACCAATTTAGCTCCTTTAGCAGTCTCTAACAATACTTATCTTGATCTACCACTGTGTTTTTGTATAGGAACTTAGAAGGAACTCAAACCTGTACAAGCAGTCAGGCCTCATTAGAGGAAGGGGTTGAAAGTCTAACTCATGATACAACTTCACAGTTATCAAGCAAGGCTACCTGAAATGGAGGGCCTGTCACAGGTTTAGGAGGTTTGCATTTCTTCCTGGATTGCCATATGAAGTCCTCTCTTAGCCAAGGCAGATTATGTCCAAATGAAATGTCTCCTGGTGGAGACCCAGAAAATATTGTGTCATCATCTGTGTCATAAGCAAGGTGGAGGACAGCTGGAATATATAATTAGTTTCTTCCTCAGAATCCAAGGAGATACAGTTAGCCATAGAGAGACTGCATTTGCCTTTTAAAAGATGGAACTCCTCACATAGAAGGCTGGTGTGGGTCTCACTGACAATTCTGAATAAATTGTAAAAAGTCCTGAGCCAGCCATAACCAATCAATCAGTGGGAGGCTAGGCTGGGGGGGGGGGGGTCAGGGGAAGAATAATTAGGCAAACAGCTGCTGACACATGGGTCTTTGTTGGGTGGGTGGGGTGGCTGACAGTCAGTAAGCCTTCTGGGATATCCTCAGGCCCCAGCTTTTAAAAATGGATGTCATTTTTGACCATCACAGTGGGGAAAGTGCCTTCCTCTACTGTAATTATCAAATTATCCTCTGTGCCACATGCTGACAAACTGGCACCTGCTTTGGTAGGTAAAACTACAACTTTGGTTCAGAAGGATATGCACTTGGCCAAAAGCATGGTGGTCTCAAGACAAACTATGCTAGAGGTCTTAGTACTAGCAGGTATTAAGAGTTCGGAACTGTTACAGTGCTTCCATAGATACAATGCCCTTGGACCTACGGAGACAAAATAAACCTGTCCACTTTGGGGCCTCCAACTCTGTATTACTTTTTGACCCATTTTTAGTTTGAAAGCTTTGTTCTCCTTGGATAGGATGTTGCTACTGTGGGTACTGGAACTCATCAGAAATGGTGGAAAGCTTCACAAAAGTAGCAGGGCTCTTTTTATCCTGATACAATTGTCGGGCTTTCTCTCATCTCCAAATTGCCTTAAGAATAGACCTCTGATGAACTAGTCTTGAAATTCCCATCATGAGCGATAAAAACCTAAGTCAAAAAAGTCCCTGTGTAGAACCTGCCTTCTACCAACACAACTACTTAATTTCATTGGGGCAGATATACCACAAAGATCATCGTATATTGGCTTGTTGACCAGACAACACAAACTACCTGTTCAGTCTTTGGAGATAAAAAGAAGCAGTCAAACTGACAAATGCCTTTTACTTTGTACATCATGTACATATCTATATACCCACAGCGAGAAAGAAAAGAACATGGTGAAAGGAGACATGCTCTTTATACTAGAATATGCCAGTGTCCAAAGGAAGGTGGTGCCTGCCTGCATGGGGGTGGGGGGCGATGTCCAGCTCTGAGAAAGGGACTAGACATCAGTCTGCAGCAGACATTTGCAATCATAATAAATGCAACAGGGAAACGCATGAAACATACCTTCTTTTTACAAGCTGTGATTTGTGGCACAGTTTGTTATATTAACTAGTGAGGAGCACTGAGGGGTACAACCACTCCATCATAAAATGATTTTGCAGTGCCTTTGTTGTATTTTAGAAATGTGTCTCCTCTTGACTTGTGCAGCTGTGTCTGTAGAATTGGCTATTATGTTTTGACAGTAAGGCATATGCAGTACCTCCTGAAAGGTGCAAACCATCAACCTCAGCTGCAGGAAGGAAATGGCCACTGTCTTCTCCACAAAAAGAAATTAAACCTTCCTGAACCACAGGATATGTTTACTTAACCTGTGGTGGACATTAGACAACCTGTATTTAAACATGACAGAAGGCTCATCAAGCTATTAGCCGATAACTAATGAAGAATTAGTGGGTCAAGATGTATTATTTTTAATATTTGCTCACAGAGATCCTCATTTGCAACTATGACATTTATGCTAGGAAACTCATTCTCTTACTGAATCAGTACCACCACGGATTCTCTGCAAGGATGATTAGCAACAGCTGCTGACATTGCCAGAGTTGAATGAAAACAGAGAAATAATGCAGCAAATGCAATAATGTTCAAGGAGAAGAAACTAAAAATCTCAGTGTACCATTTCCAGATGGACAGGCTGGTGGAGTTTTACCACATGCTCAAATCCATGCTAAGAACAATTACTGGAGAGAAAAGCAAAACGTTGGGACTAGTTAACACTGCGACTCCTACCTGCTAGGACCAGTTAACACCGTGCTTCCTGTCTGCTAGGACCAGTTAACACCATGCCTCCTACCTACTAGGACCAGTTAATACCATGCCTTCCTATCCACTAAGACCAGTTAACACCATGTCCCCTATCTGCTAGAACCAGTTAACTCCACGCCTCCTATCTGCTAGAACTAGTTTAACACCATGCCTCCTATCTGCTAGAACCAGTTAACACCATGCCTCATACCTGCTAGGATCAGTTAACACTATGCCTCCTATCTGTTAGGACCAGTTAACATCACACCTGCTATCTGCTAGGACCAGTTAACACCGCGCCTCCTACCTGCTAGGACCAGTTAACATCACGCTTCCTATATGCTGTTTAATAAGTGCCACAAGCCCCAAATGGGTTTAGTCTTTTTTGAATAATTATTACATGAAAGACACCCCAACAGACCATTAGATATTGCCAGACAGAACTTGGGAAGAAAAGCAAAAACTCCATTTAAAAGTATCTTAAAATACTATACCGGCTTGCAAGATAAGATGAAAACAGTGATGCCCATTGTACAGCAACTTACAGTAAGAGTCCAAGTGACCCAGTAAGGGGTGTTGTCATAAAAAGGCAAGGACTAGGAAGTTCAAAGATAGAGTCAAAATGCTGGTTTGGCCCACTCAGTAGACAGATGTTTGACTAACTGGAATAAAGATACGCAGGTGAGAGAACATGAGGAAAGATACGCCATCAATATTCTGACAATCCATTAAAGAATACAACTGCCTCTTTTGCCTGCAAATCAGACAGGTAATGTTGTGATAAAAACAAGGATGAGTTTTCAGAACTGTCTGACAGAAATAATTTGATTTGATACCATGACCAAGACTAATACAGAAGAAAAGGTTAACTTAAAACCTCACTGAATAACAGACTTAACAGTTGGTGCAAGGAGGAAAAATAAAGCTGCACAAGATGAGGGCAACAAAAAGTCTAAACACGAATGGATCAGTATATAGTAGTTAACCTATAAAACCTGACAGAATCATTTAGTTCTGAAATAACTTATGCAGGCTGAAAAGCACCTCCAGATTAGATAATTCAGTTGTCCTACGCATCCGGCAATTAACACAGAGACCAGGAAAGGCAGGACTCTTTCCTATACAACATCTGATACAGTATTGGAAAATTCCCTTAACAGCTAAAACCAGATGGAAAACAAGATGTTATGTACTCACCATAACGTTCGATGTATGTAGTCCATCTCGCCTCACATTCTTACCCGTGGGATGCTCCAACTCGGCCAAACTTTTCTAGCTCAAAGTCTTCTATTGGCTGGGCTAAGCAGATATCCCATGCTGCACTGCTCCATATCCCCAGATGTAGTTTGCTGCGAACACTCATTCATACCCCATGCATACACAACATCCAGGTAAAAAAGAATAAGCTAAAGGTGAAGGGAACTCTGTAAACAGAAACCTAACCTCCAGATCCTCCAGGAAGGGGGAAGGTGGGAGGGTAAGTAAGAATGTGAGGCGAGATGGACTACATACATTGAACGTTATGGTGAGTACATAATTTCTTGACGTTATGTAGTCCAATCTCGCCTACATCCTTACCCGTGGGACAGCATCCCTAGCACCTACATCATGGGTGAGTACTGTGGAACCAAAGGACGACCTGCCCCTAGATACCACGTCCAATTTGTAATGAGTAACAAATGTGTGAAGAGAAGCCCAAGTAACTGCAGCACATATATCATCCATCGACAATCTGGCTTGATAGGCTGTAGATGTAGAAATAGCCAGAGTAGAGTGAGCCTTGACCGGAAATGGCAGGTCTTTTCCTCCTGCGGAGTAGGCGAGAGAGATGCAATTAGATATCCATCTGGATAGGGTGATTTTTGGAGACAGAGGACCCAATTTTGTTTTTCCTTTACTTTCGGATATCTTTTGTTCGGTGCAGATAGAAACGTCTGTGTACATCCAACTGATGAAATTTAAATTCTGCCTTGTTTGAAAAATGAGAAAAGAATACAGGCAACTCAATAGATTGATTAAGATTAGATACGGAAGCCACTTTAGGAAGGAAAGAAGGGTTTGGTCTAAGAGAAACCCTGTCCTTATGGAAGATCAAGTATGGAGGTTTGATAGAAAGGGCTTGAATTTCTGAAACTCGCCTGGCTGAAGTGATTGCTATTAAAAAGGCTGTTTTCCAGGTCAAGAATTTCAAATCACAGGTAGCTGCAGGCTCAAAAGATGGTGAAGTAAGGGCTTGTAGAACAAAATTGAGATCCCAGGGCATGATACCGGGGCACAGAGACCGGAGGACGGAGTAATAGAGTACCCTTCAGGAAAGCCTTACAGAGTCTGTGAGCCATGAGACTAGGCTCATTAGCAACATGAAAATTAGAGATCGCTGCCAATTGAACTTTTATGGTAGCTGACGCGGAACCCTGATGGAAAAGCATAGACAAAAACTCCAAGACTGAAGCAATTGGGGCTGTGTAAGGATCAATTCCTTGGGTATGCACCCAAATAGAAAACCTCTTCCATTTGCTAGACTAAATCTTCCTAGTAGAGGGCTTATGAGAGGAAGATAAAATGTGAACTACCTCCAGTGAAAAATGATGAAGCCTAACTAACGATGGAAGTGGAGTAGCCAGGCTGTCAACCGGAGGGTCATCAGAGAAGGGTGGAACTGTCCCAACATGTGTGTCAGTAAATCTTGTTATGGGTCCAGAATCCAAGGAGAGTCCACAATGTAGGGTTGGAGAAAGGGGAACCAAACTTGACAAGGCTAGTGTGGAGCAATCAGAATCATTCTGCTTCCCAAGGATTGCGTTTTCTGAATCACTTTTGACAGTAAGGGAAACGGAGGGAAAGCATAAAGCAGACCGGAGGGCCAATCATGAACTAGAGCATCCCTGGGTGACTCCCCCTGTGGGGGGGAATCAGCGTGAAGTAGCTGCTACATTTGGCATTGAGGGGGCTGGCAAAAAGGTCGCAGCAAGGCTGACCCCATCTGCTGAAGATTCGTTCTGCAACTAGACGATTCAGGGACCACTCGTAAGGCAACAGAATAGCTCTGCTTAGCCTGTCCACTATCACATTGGACTTCCTTGGAATGTGCATTGCCACCAGAAACCGTTGGGAAGATACTGCCCACTGCCACACTCACATGTCCTCTCTGCACAGGGGGTAAGATCTGGTTCCCCCTTGCTTGTTTAGATACCCCACTACTGACATGTTGTCTGAGTGTATTGCAATCGTTCCTAGAGGCAGAAAGCTCTGAAGTGCCTGCAACGCCAGTAGCACCGCTCTCATCTCTAGTACATTGATATGCAGATGTATCTCATGACCTTGCCAAGTGCCTTGGACTGTCCTGCCAAGATAATGCCCCCCCACCCCATCTGGGAGGAGTCCGTAGTCACTGTGGCAACCGGGATGGGTGGAACGAAGGGTTTTCCCCTGTCCAAATTGTTGGTGCAAAGCCACCAACTGAGATCCTGTTTGCATCTGTCTGTGAGCAAAATGGGGTGAGAAAGTGGAAATTTTTGGAGAGACCATTGAACAAAGAGGAGCCACTGAAGAAGTCTCATGTGCAATCTCGCTAGAGGGACCAACATAACTGTTGCTGCCATGGTCCCCAGGAGTTGAAGAATCCATCTTGCCTTCGCTTTCCTCAGGGGCATCAGGGTGTGTTATCTGATGCTGTAAGACTCTGATCCTTTCCTGCGGTACAAATGCTCGCATTCGAACGGTGTCTAATTCTGCGCCTATAAAGGTGACATGCTGTGAGGGCAACAAGGCAGATTTTTCCCAATTTAGTGTTATGCCCAACTGTTGACACAGAGTGATGGTAGCGTCCCTGGTTTGGACTAGTAGATGACTGGTGGGGGCGGTAAGGAGCCAGTCGTCCAGATACAGAAACACTTGGACTCCTTGACATCTCAAGTGAGCAGTCACCACCGCCATACACGAACACCCCGGGGGCTGTGGTGAGACCAAAGGGCAGGGCTCGAAACTGGAAATGACTGGTTCCCAGCCAGAAGCGTAGGTGACTCCTGGATGCCCTGTCCATTTTCACATGGTAGTAAGCATCCTTGAGGTCGATGGAGCACATCCATACCTCTTCTCCCAACAATGGGAGAATCGATTGTAGTGTGACCATATGGAACTTGGACTTCTGTACATAATTGTTCAGTCGGCTGAGATCTAATATGGGTCTCAGGTCGCCTGTTCTTTTCGGCACCAAAAAAATCTTGAGTAAGTCCCTAATCCGACTTGGTCTGAGGGGACACGCTCGATGGCTCCTTTTCCTAGCAGCTTTGAAACCTCTGAGGCTGCTTGATCCCTTTGACTGGGTGAAACGTCCGGGATTTTTCTGACTGAAGGGGGGTCTGACGTAAACGGAATGACATAACCTCCATAAATTATTCGTAATACCCATCAGTCCTGGGTGATGCTTTTCCAGGCTTCCGGATATAATGAAATTCGACCCCCGACTGGCTCCGGATAAACACAGCCAGGCACTCCCTCAGGAACGAGAGTAGGGAGAGCCGCGAAAGGAATCACGGTCTCCTGAATTGCGGGGTCCCCCTCTGCCTCTAGGGCAGCGTCTCCCTGAATAACCACCCCCCCCCACTGCCTCTGGAGGGGGACTCGCCTTGTGCGGCAGGGAAAAACCTCTGTGATTTTTGGAACCACATCTTCACACCCCGCTGGGCCTTGGGGTAAGGCCTAGAGGAAAGGGAAAAATGGACCCCTATGGCAGACAGGGTCTTTCCCTCTTGTTCGCACCTGGTGAGGGTGTCTTTCACTTTGGTTCTGAACAAAGAAGAACCATCAAAGGGGGTGTCAGTGAAAGAAGACTTGAAGACCTCCACGAAATGACAAAGGCGCATCCAGGCTTGCCTTCTAAGGGCGACTCCTGAGCTTGCAGCCCTTCTTGCTCCACTGGCTGCATATGAGATGAGCCACATGGAGGAGTTGACGATGGAATTGAGGGTAGACACCTGGGCGTTAACCATCTGGGCCACCGCCTCAGGAACATTACCCGCAAGAGTATCTCCTAACTCCTTGAAGAGATCTCTCTGGAGCCGAGTGAAATGACACAGATAGTTCAGCGACTGTAAGGTAAAGGTTGCTGATGAGAGGGTACACTTCCCATACCGGTCCATGATCCTAGACTCCTTGTTAGGAGGATGGACGGAGGAAGAAGTCTCTGCTACTTCCGAGTGGCCGCCGCCACCACCATGGCATCCACAGGGACTCCTTTGGACAGAAACTCCTTACCCAGGGGAGCAGAAAGAAACTTGTTGGGATGCTTGGGTACGGGCTCCACAGAATCAGGGTTTTCCCACACCCTCCGACAAATTAAATCTAGGAGCCCGTCGAAGGGTGGGGACACCCAAAAGGCAGAGGGCTGAGCACCAAAGGCCTTAACGAAGACCGACTACCCCTCGGAGGGGGCTTTGGATGGCCAGTCACCTCTTTGTTTCAGTATCTCCAGGATGTCGGAGAAGGAAACATCATCAGAGGATGACTTGGGGGACCCCTCCGATTCCTCAAGGTCAGTATCAGTGGTGAGAGTCTCATCCTGGGAGTTTATGTGCTTCCTCTTGCACATTTTCTTTCTAGGGGGCACCTCAGGCACGAACTCTGAAGGGCCCCCAGAAACTTGGGGACCACTCATGGTGGTATCCCTAGGCCTTGGTGCTCCGTTGTCTACGGATAGGTGGTGATCAGAGGCTCTCACCAGAGTGGTGGGGGACAGAATGACCGACCCGCATGATGTAGCTGACGATCTGGCCAGTGCAGTCCGCATGGCCTCAAAGGCAGGCCCCCCCCAAGTCCGAGGACTGGCCAGCCTCCGAGACCAAGACAGGAGTCGGGGGTCCCTCGAGCCGAGGCACCGAGCAGAAGACTCGGAACTGAAATATGTTCTGAGATGTCCCCCTTGGGCCCGACTGAAGAATCCTGAGTCCCGAACCCTGTGGATGGAGCCGACAGGGTCGGAGCCGTCGGTACCAATAGGCCCGGAGGGTCCATCGGAACCGACCTAGGAACATCACACGGCGCGGAACACTCTGGCTCCGAAGACAGAGATGCACTCGGAGGAGGAATGATCGAAGAAGGGGTCGGGACGGGCTCCGGAGCAGACTGGGCCAGAGATGAAAACAATTTTGCCAAAACCAGTGACTGGAGGAGCCTCTGCACCACCCTAACAACATCCACATCAGAAAGGGTCCTGGAGGATTTGGAGGACAGGGAGGGAGATCGAGATCTTCTCTCAGGTGAAACTGGTCTAAGACTGGGTGACCGGCTCTGAAGAGGTTCCAATATAATTGGAGCTGACGCCGGTTCCATCAACACCGACACTTCCTGCGGCCCCGAGGACAGTGGAGCCGAGGAGGTCAAAGCAAGTTTTGTGACTTTCTCCGGTGGCTCTGAGGAAACTGAAGGAGCCAGAGATCTCTTTTTTTGATTTAGAGGACTTAGATTTAGCACTGGGAGAAGAATCCATGGCCTCTTCGAAAGAGGATTTCAAGAGTCCCTTTAAAATCAGCTTATTCTTTCTTTCTTGGAGCACTCTGGGACTAAAAGCATGACAAAAGCTGCAGGAATCCTGCAGATGGATAGCTCCTAGGCAATAAACACAAATTGAATGCCCATTGGTGATGGACATCTTGTAACCGCACTTAGAGCACTTTTTAAAACCTGAAGGTTTGTGCTCTTTGGAATCCTTGGACATTTTCCAACAAGCAATCACAAAAAAAAACAACACAGCACAAGTCACTGTCTGACAAGAAAGGACACAGACACGCAACACCACAAAAAGCGGGAACAAGTTAGTAAACTGCACAGTACACACACAACCCTCAGAAGGAACATGCACTGAAACAAAAAAGGCCAAAAACCCGTTAAACGGTTTTCTGACCATGAATAGCAAGGGGAAACAGACACTAAAACCTCTAACTTAAACGGTTTTAGTGCAAACAACACAGGACAAGAGGACTAGGTCCTGAAATGGGCCTAGCCCGAAAGAACAGTTAGCGGGATACCACAAACCACAAACACACTACCTAAACCAAAAACAACACTAAATAGACACTAGCTATGAAAATAGCTTTTTGTTTATAAGTAATTTTCTCAAAAAACAAGAAAAAGGGTACTTAGCCACAGCCAAGAGCGAGACCACGTCCGAGCTACATGAGCGACAAACGAGATCTGGTGATATGGAGCAGTGCAGCATGGGATACCTGCTTAGCCCAGCCAATAGAAGACTTCAAGCTAGAAAAGTTTGGCCGAGTCGGAGCCGATATTCGGCTCCGAACCCACAGGTAAGAATGTAGGCGAGATTGGACTACATAACATCTAGCATTTTCCACCCTCGATGGCTTGATTCAACATACTGTTCTCCTCTTTGGGTTGCATGGTGCCCTTGCAACACTGCAGCAGTTCATGCATTGGGTTTTAACACCCCATGGTCAGTATGCTACTGGTTAAATGGATGATGTCATTCACTCTGAAGACTAGTATTCCCCAGTTGGCTAAAGTGTGGGCTATACAAGATGCATTAGGAGAGGCTAACTAATTGTTAATGCTTCAAAAATCAAACAGGGTATGGTTAAAGTAAAGTACTTGGAATATGTGATCCAAGTAGAACAGACGCAGAAACATAGCTGGCTCAACTATTGCCCTGTGCCTGTCCAATGGACCCCCCCCCCCCCCACAACAGCTCTCCACACAAAGAGCAAAAAAACAAGAGAGAGAAAGAGTAAGAAAATCTGCAAAATGTGCAGTATGCCTTCATGCTTTCTGCAGACACTACACAATCACCCCCCCCCCCCAAAGCATAAAAGTCTGTTCCTTCTACTGGCAGACCT